>NC_079229.1:16942828-16962828 GCF_029633865.1 Lampris incognitus | reverse complement strand
CAAGACAGACACAATTGCCTGTTAAGTCAGTGTTGCTTTTATTGGGCCTCGCTGAACAATGCCTTGATGTGTGTCATGGCTGAAGCCGACGTCAAGACATGCAGAGATTATTTTAATGAATTAAGCTGCCCCTGAGTTCTCCGGGCGGGCATTTCCTGATTGGTGGTGTACACACACATTTTGTGGGACACGGAAAGGTCAAACACATTACAGTAGTCCTCTCTCTGTTCTTTTCTTTTGCCCTCAGATAAGATACCTTTAAAGTAGAGGCTTTAGAAGGTAAATAAAATCTCCAACCATTTCTTTGTATATGATTTAACCTGCTTGGAGT
Source organism: Lampris incognitus (assembly GCF_029633865.1). Lineage (NCBI taxonomy): Eukaryota > Metazoa > Chordata > Actinopteri > Lampriformes > Lampridae > Lampris > Lampris incognitus. The sequence continues at coordinate 16,962,497 of NC_079229.1, read as the reverse complement.
ACAATATTAGCTTGGTTAGCCGCATACAGTAAGACAACACAACGAGCGCCAGAAACTTTAGATTATGGGAAAGTCCGTTGCTCCAAGTCAAACAAACGCCGAAAATTATACGGAAAAACGCTGAAATTCCTTCGTGGCCCACGTCTGAAGCAGAGGTTCTTAAACTTTCTCAGGACACAAATGAGCAATTTAATCTTTTATCATGGGACCAAGGTTCATTAAAATATATTGCCTCTCTTGTCCAGTGGGGACCTGTCAGCAACAGACCTATGGCCCCTTTTTTAGTCCAAAGCTATAGTTTAAATATACTGTTCCAAAAGGATCATTAAGAATGGGAATTCTTTATGTCTTTGTCTTGGAAAATTTGTGTTGTCACTGTGACTGTGAAAGTTAGCCAAGGTGGAAAATGGGCAGAACTTACTATTTTATTGTCTGAGTCAGATTGTCTCATGGACAGTCTGTAGGTCAGCTGGTCAAATAAAGTGATGCCACAGAAAGACTATAATAATTAGAAACAGGAAGTTGGATGTTTGCATGTTATCCCACTTCCACACACAAATACTCGACACACGGGGCATCTGGGTGGCGTGGCGGTCTATTCCATTGCCCAACATGGGTATCGCAGGTTCGAATCCCCGTATTACCTCCGGCTTGCTCAGGCGTCCCTACAGACACAACTGGCCATGTCTGCAGGTGGGAAGCCGGATGTGGGTATGTGTCCTGGTCACTGCACTAGCACCTCCTCTGGTCAGTCGGGGCACCTGTTTGTGGGGGAGGGGGAACTGGGGGGAATAGCCTGGTCCTCCCATGCGCTACGTCCCCCTGGCGAAACTCTTCACTGTCAGGTGAAAAGAAGCGGCTGGTGACTCTACGTGTATCGGAGGAGGCATGTGGTAGTCTGCAGCCCTCCCCGGATTAGCAGAGGGAGTGGAGCAGCGACTGGGACAGCTCAGAAGAGTGGGGTAATTGGCCGGATACAATTGGGGAGAAAAAGGGGGGGAAATCCAAAATAAAAAAAAATACTCGACACACCTTTATACAGCTTAAATCATTCCCAGCGTCTATTTGTATGCTCATACACGGGTGTGTGTGTGTGTGTGTGTGTGTGTGTGTGTGTGTGTGTGTGTGCGCGTGTGCGCGCCTGATGCTCAAATGTGTGACTTACATGCCAGTGTGCATGCTCTTGCGGGTGTGTAGCTATCAACATTACCCTAGTCAATACCCACATGTCCGCGTATTGATCATTCTATCAATGAACGATGAGGGATCTCGGGCTGCAGTGAGGGCTTATGGATCTGTTTAGACTTTTACTGAGACCACACGGAGAGATCAGCTGAAGTTTAGCTAAGGATCAGTTTCGGGACAAGATTATTGGCTCTTTGAGGACTGCACAGCCAGCATCGAATGCATGTCTGATTAAATCTGTTGACATATATATATATATATATATATATATATATATATATATATATATATATATATATATATGTATGTATGTATGTATGTATGTATGTATGTATGTATGTATGTATGTACACTATCTGCTCCTGTAACGAGCCATCAGTTTTGCACTGCTTACTTGCTCGTAGTGTAGAAAAGACTTCATTTAAATACCTTGAAATGAAAAAGGAAACTTTTTTTGTTTTTGGATTTTTTTTTCTTCTCCGTAATTGTATTTGCGAATTACCCTACACTTCCGAGCCATCCCAGTTGCTGCTCCACCCCCTCTGCCAATCCCAGGAGGGCTGCAGACTACCACATGTCTCCTCTGATACATGTGGAGTCAAAGTCAGTTTTATTTTTATAGCCCAATATCACAAATTACAAATTCACCAGCTGCCTCTTTTCACCTGACAGTGAGGAGTTTCACCGGGGGGACGTAGCGCGTGGGAGGATCAGGCTATCCCCCCCCCCCCGCTTCGAACAGGCGCCCGACTGACCAGAGGAGGCGGTAGTGCAGCGGCCAGGACGCATACCCACATCCGGCTTCCCACCTGCAGACACGACCAATTGTGTCTGTAGAGACGCCCGACCAAGCCGGAGGTAACACGCTGATTCAATTTGGTGATCCTCGTGTTGGTAGGCAACGGAATAGACCGCCACGCTACCCAGACACCCTGAAAAAGGAAACTTCTTAAATAATAATTCTATGCAAGCAATGCAAAGCAGCAGCAGTCCTGGATGGAGTTGGGTTTGTGTTTGCTGTTTAGTCATTATAGATGGATGGTCAGAAGATCCAGTTCTGGGACACAGCTCAAACCTTCTTGTGTCCACTCAGTAGAAATGGGAAGGATGCTGGCAGATCAATAGATAGAATAAAAGAATGTCAGTGTATCTAATAACGGGTGTTTGTCAGCCATGATGTTAAGCAGTTTGAGAACAACACGGGCCGTAAACAACAAAGTTCAGTGGTCCTGCCCCCTTTAGTGTACATGGTGGTTGATATAATCAATAAGACTATTTGTAATAAGGGGGATTTTCAGCACTGTGCTGTCTTTACTCGATAGACCTTTCTGTCTTTGACAATTTAGGGTATGTCTCAGTTTGTTCAGCCGCTGAAACAAATGAGACATATTGTCTCACACTCGTAACTACCGCCGACTGGTAGGGACCTTTGAGCTATATGGAACTTTTTCCCCCATTACACCATTTCATTATTCCAAGTAGTCTATTCAGACTCATTGGCTTATATCGTTGATAGATATTTCCATATATATCAGAGCTGTAACTTGCTTGTTTTGGCCATAATCCATAATTTAAGAAGCAAGTGAACTGTTTCCATATTGCAGTATTGCATTGTAAAAAGATGGAAGAATTAAATACGTGTCTCATGCTAACCTTAATATCATAAGGTGTATGTTGTGTTTGCATTTTTGTGTTTCACACATGTGTATGTGTGTATATATGTGTGCTTGTTCGTGCAAGCACTCACACATGCATGCGTGTTTGTGATACTTCTCTATTCTCTTGTGTGCATGCATGTGTAAGTTTGCTCGTGTACAGTGTGTGTGTGTGTGTGTGTGTGTGTGTGTGTAGGCGCACATTCACCCGTAGGTGTGTGTCAGTGGGTACCAGTGATCTAGCCCTACAGGGTAAATATGCAGGGAGCAATTAGTGCTAATTGGTTAGATGTCAGACAGAGTAGCACTCACTGTCATTGGCCACATAGCTCCAGAAAGCCTCTGGAAGTCAGTGCAGGCATTGTAAACGTAAACCAATCTGAACTGAGGTAATCTTTCTTTAAATTTATTTGAAAAAAAAAGTTTAACAAAATTTAAAGGCGATAAATAGCCACATAATTTAAATTTGCTGGACACATTTTCATGGACGGTATCAGACTTTTCATGATAAATATAGTTAAATCACTATTGTGAAAACTGTTCTTGTTCATTTTAATGGTTTAAATCGTATGGAGTTAATAGCTTACCTTAATATAGACACAAAAAACAAATACAAGCTGTATTTTTTTCCTGTAATTTCTCATTTACATTTTCTGCACTTGTGATGCAACTCATCCTGAGCAACCAACAATGTGTCAAATAGTAGAAACAATTTCAACTCCTAGATTGATACGAGTACAAACGAGGAGATCAAGTGTTTCTTTATTTCAACTCCAAAAAAAACAAACAAACAAATGTATGCCTTTTCTGCCTTACTGGCAAAAACCTCAGCAAAGAACTGAAACAGAAATGTCCATAGTTGTAATGTGAAGGAAAAAAAAATCCAATTTGTTACTGAAAACACTTGTTCACTTTACAGTGCCTTCAAAATGAGTCAAATTTCACCAATGCAAAGATCAGTGAAACAATATCCAGTTGTTGTGGAAGGTTTTGGAAACGCTCCTTTTTTTATATCTGTGTAATTCTAGGCATGAGAAGACACGAGACGAGCGTGGCGAGGTGACAGTCGTGTAAAACACGGGACATGAAACCCAGTCAAACTGCAGCAAAAAAAAAAAAAAATCCTCTGAAAATCCCCAGTGATCTGAAATATTGTTTTGATAAAAAAAAAAAAACATAAAAAAATCATCAAGCATCGTCTCTAAAAGTACGGCGTGCATCTCAGAGGGCTGACAACCTGTCTTTTCCATTACGGCCGAGAAGGTTTGCACTGCTGCAACTAAACTTGTAAAGTCCTAAAACGCTCCCAGTCAGGGATTGGATCCCGTGTCTTTGAGGAACACATTTTCACAGGAAGGGTAATACAATGGCAAATGAACTAAAATAATTCAATGTGACTTTTCTGCAAACTATCAAATCTAATTTTTGTCTGTGCTAGTTTTGTTCTTTGAGGATTTTTTTTTCTCCTGAAAATAAAAAGAAAACATCTGTTGCAAGTGCATGCGGCACATGGCACACACACTGCGCTGCATATACAAGCAGGTAGTGTGTGTGCTATTTCTGAGCAATTTACACAGAAATATGTGATGTGTGAATGTTAACAACACATCATAGACTGCATTTCCATAACAGCATTGTAGCATAATGTGTGTCAACACGGTCAGTTTGTCTGTGCAGAAAGAAAGCCTTCAGGCCTCCAGTATTTTCTCCGTCCTCTCCTGCTTTCAATTTCTGACCCCCCCCCCTGCAACCCATCCTCTTCACCATAACCCCCCCCCCAACCCCTCCTTCTCCATCCCCCCAGGGTGTCCTGAGACCCCTCATTACTGTCTCCATGGTAACACCCCGACCGTTTGACAGCAGTCCCGGACACTAGAAGCACCCCCCCTTCTCTCCTCCTCTCGTTCTACCGCCCTTCTTTTTCTCCCACTCCATCTTCTTTCCCTCTCTCCCTCCCCTCCCCATCCCTCCCAAACTCTTTCTTGCCCCTCTCAAAACATGGCTTCCGGACAAAATCACCAAATCACAGTGGCAAGCTGGGCATATGATGATGGGACGACCCCCTGAGGTTTTCTTCTTCTCCCCCAACCAACCCTTAAATGGCTGGAGCAATCATAACGTCCTAACACTTTGAAGTGAAGTCCCAATTCCACTCCTCTACTTTCTGTGTCTGTCCGTCTGTCTGTCTGTCTGTCCGTCTGTCTTTCTCTTTCTCTTTCTCTCACTCTCTCTCTCTCTCTCTTGTCTCGCTTCTTCCCCCGCTCTTGCCTGCTTTTCTCAAGCCTAAAATTGGCAGACATGCGGACCTATATTGCCGTGACAGAGGGATGTTGCACCGACTATTTCTGAACTAAATCAGTCAGTATCCAATTAAACATGGGAATATTGATCTCATGCCTCATTTCTGAGGATTAGTCTTCCCTTTGAAACATGGGCTGTTTGTAAAATGGTTGTGATAAAAACACGGACAAACATGCAGGCGGGTAGCATGCATGCACACACAGACACACCCTTCTACACATGTACACACACACACACACACACACACACAAACACACGCATAGGCGCTCCTAATGCACACTGAGAGACAGGAGCGCTGATGCTGTCTGCCCTCCAGGTGTTATGTGCTGATCGGCTGTCATTATAGCTCGCATTCATATTGGCGACAGTTGATGATGTCAGCATGAGATTTGAGCCCGCCCCTGTTGCTGATTTGATGGCAATTGCATGCTCATGCATGCACATGTGCACACACACACACGTGCACGCATACACAGATCTGTGAAATCACCTCTCCCTGGCCACCTTTTTGCTCCGTAGAAATGTTTTAATCATGATCGGCTTTGTTTGTAATTATAAACATTCTGAGATGCCTGTATCAAAGAGCTTGATAGAATTCAGGACTATGGGTATCCTTGGTAGCTTTTGAAAAAGGCCCCACCCCACTCATCTCCGCACTCACAGAGACACACACACACACACACGCACACACTAACAAACGCACACACTCACACACCTCACTTCAAAAGCAGGCCCTTCTTTTTGAGGTGTCCGCGCGGCATTTGCATACACCTTAAAGGCCTCTTGCCCAGAGCGCCAAGGTCAACATCAAGTTGTTTGTGTGTGTCATGTCTAACGGTCCCCTGGGTGCAACCGCTTCAGAGATCAGACCTTACTTTTTTACACCGTGAAAACCCTTATTCTTGAAAATTGAACTCCTCAGATGCAGAGGACACAAAGCTGAGGGTTTCATTTGAAAATGGACAACTCCCACCTCCCCAAAAAAAAAAAACCCATTAAGTTTTTGCTTTTATTTAACAAAACAGTAACAAGATGATAGTATCGTTATGGAAGTTGTGCATCTTGTAGGTCCAACATTGGAATTTACGGTCCAATTTTGTATTTGCGCCTCATTGCTCGCCTTCATAATCTGTAATCCTGCTGTTTACAGCGCTGAGGACCGAGGAGATGAATGGAAGTTGATGGCCTACCATAATGATAATATTCCATGGTTTATACGTCATTACTAAACTCATCAGCTGAATCCCAAGCCAGATATAACTTCCTCATATTAAGACGCAGACATTTAAGCTTATATAAAAGATAAGTAAAAATGATGGTGCATCACTACCGTAATAATTATTCCCTGATCTTCCGTTGACATACAGTGGATTTTACCAAATCTCCCTTTTTAATCAAGGCAAAAAATAATTCTCAATTAGTTGAATTAAAGAGGTAAATTTTCGTTGTCTTCACGTCCCTCCCCACAAAAGAAATCCTTCATTTTTTCATACTTAAGACTTAATACTATAAGTTGCTTTTTTTCAGATTTAATTTGATTTAATTTTAGATTATGGCTCATTATTTCAATGCCTTTTTCCATTATTTTAAAAAGATATGATGGAAAATTTCAATGAGAATGCCATAGAGATCTCAGAACTGTTTAGGCCAATCAGGCTTTACTTTACTCAACTCATTTATATTTTTATGTCATCTATGATTGTTTGGACAATCCTTCCTCACTTTCCCTGCAATAACAGTTCCCATCGGAGGCCGTTTGATGGCAGCCATTTTACATCCCATAGAGAGGGATATAAAATGAATTCTAAACTGGAACACAAACGTACCTGCCAGAAGGGAAGTCAGCGTCCAGCATCATTCACCTGGTGCAGGCTACAACCACAATCACCCACACAATGACTTTCACAAGGAAAAAAAAAGAATAAAATAACCGTTAATCTTATGAAACAGATTACTGAGAATTTTCCGTCCCATTGGATAAAACTAGGTCACAGTCATCCATTTTATGAATGCTGTGGTGGAGATGGTATTGACAGAAAATGGATAATGTGTTCATGGATTGCGCAATAGGAGATTGATCAGTGACAGGTTATGAAGAGCGAGTCCTATTGGTGTTTGGGTGTTCGGGAGCAATAGAAATATTGAAATATTCAAAAGCTTTGGTACACATTTGACTAATGGAAACTTGCTAACATGTTTGTCGATTGCATAAGTGTTGGTTGACTTGTTCGATCGGAGTCATGTGATTCGAAAACACGGGTACCTATTACAGAGGCCTTCGGCGTAGAAACTGTTTATTCAGAGATGGGACGGAGTCAAATAAAACTGTTGCTGAAGCCGCCCCCCTCCCGGTTCAAGTTTTAAGACCTGCATCTATCTTCAGCATGAATTATGAAACCGATGTCTTTGAAAACGACCTTGTACTTTCATTTTACTTTTTTTCCCACTCTCTGTAAAGACCATGAAATGAAAGAAATATGTGTTGTTGTTGGGGCAAAGGAGTGCATGGTGTCTCCAGAGTCATTTTCATTCACAGATAAACACACGGCAGCATCGGTAAACAAGATTCACGGGGAAAGAGTGAGACATATTTGATAGTCATAAAGGATTTTTTCCCCTGAACGAGCAGAGATCAAAGAAACGCCGCGTGTCTGAGGTGCCGCGTAGCCTCAAGCAGTGAAGCATAAATTTAGAACAAATCTTGTTTCTCTTACAAGGGTATTACTTTAATTTCTATGCTTGGCTAGAAGAGGAGGAGGCAAATTATGAGAAATAAATAAAATAATAGGTGCATAATGCATCTTCCAGCTCTCCGACGGAAAACCGTTGGGTATGTATGCTAGTTCAAGTTGTCACCTCATGTACCACCTGACCCTTGAGCTTGCCTCTGAAATCAGTTTTGTTTCAAAATGAAAAAGCAATTTTCCTTGGGTTTATAATCCTTGGTAATAGTCAACCATCATTTTTAATCTTTAGATGCATTTTAAATCCAAGCTGTAATGTCTTAACTCTCTGACAAGGTCAAATATCTTAGCAAATAAGGCTTAAGCTTTGTTTTATATGAAAGAATTACATGATTAATACCGAAGAATTAATCACGTACTCTTCAGATCTCCCAGATTGGGTTTGTGCAAAGGATTAGGCTGTCCTACTTTTTCCACATGGCATAAATTGACATGGTGGTTTGTTTAGCAAAGTACTGCTAAATAGATTCTTTTTAACTCTTTAGTTGCACAGATCCGTTGATGACGCCACATTCCTTTGATGCCGTAAGGATAATTTCTGCAAGCCATTCAGTCACACTGAGCACTACAAAATTCAAATTAGGAGGACAAATTGTTATGGTTAAGTTGATAATTCTTGGATTATCAAAAATCAGTAGCTTGGGAAAAAAAATATCCCAAGAAGTCATGAAGGTGAACTCAAATGAAGCAAGCTGAAGCTCTTTGCCTTGTGTCTTTACTGCTGGAGCTTCACATGTGCAGCTCCATCTTAGGAGTTGACTTGCTGGTGTAATCGCTGAACATGAAGGAGCAGAGGAGAGGCAATAACATTAGTGCATGTAGTTTCAAAGTTGTTTTTTTCCCCCCCACAAATATCCATTTGATTGAATATATCAGTGTAGATTTTTTCTCTTTTGAAGAAACAACCAAGTTCTCCCAGACATCGGCTCAACCTCGGACCCAAAAACATTAGTTCCCACCTCATGTTTCTGTATTTACAAGCACCCAGGAGGGCATTTCTTATTCATGCACAGTTTTATAAACTGGACAGGAGTTTCGCTCCTCTACCCCCTTGCTGTATGTCCAAACAAACTGATTTATAATTCACATGATTTATGATCTATCAGAGCACCAAAGTACCACCGTCTACTCAGCTACTCGTTTATACATGCACACACTACTGATAAAGAAAAACTAGATGTAGATGCATTGGATGATTTCTTTCAAAACCTGCTCATGTATTTATTATGCACAATAAATCTAAAACCACTTGGAATGTCAAAGCAATCTGTTGCCACCGCTGCAGTCACATTGTGGGGCAAAATGATAAGTTGCTTTGTGAATTGCTGGAATAGCGATACATGCATATTAATGAGAGATTTGGATGTGTCTGCTTTTTGACCACTTCAGAAAGAAAAACTGCTGAATGATTTGTGGCAAAACATATTTCTTGATTTTCCTATGGAAATTCAACTTAAGACATAAAAAGACATTGATATGTATATATATATATGTGTGTGTGTGTGTGTGTGTATGTGCTGAATGTAAACACACTAGGCTGATGGCAGATTTATATGTAGAGATTTTAGCTGTCGACCAATTATACAGCTTGGTTGTGCTGCCTTATTTTATAAATGCATGCCTATGAAGACTGTGGTTGAACCACCTTTTTTCTCAAAAAAAAAAAATTCTGCATCAATCACCATTTACATTTTCAAATCATCCACATCTAATATTGTTATTTTAGTTTTACGTTTTTATGAAAATATATAGGAGATGGGTTTAATGCAGTTGGTGTGAGAGCTGGCGATTATCATATAAAAGGTGATATTTGACCCCCCCCGAGTCAGGTGCATTTAGCATCCATTTTGAGTCGCCCTCCCTTTTGTTCTGGATTACCTTGGATATCACCTGGCCATGACTGTGAGTTTAATGAATGCTGATGTCTCTATACGTGATGGGTATTACACAATAAAAATGTTTCAGTAAAACTCACTATGTGGGGTAATTGGGGCTGTTTAAAATTGCATCGGGCTTGGCGTGGCAGCATAGACACATACACACTCATACACAGTTGCGTGCCAGGCGCTTTCTGATCTGACCCGTCAAAACTCATTAGGGCTTAAAACATATTTCCAACTGACACTGGCGGTCTCCATTAGAAAACCGCCAATTACTGCTGAAAGATATTCCCCCACCTGCCTGCACCATTTGCATATGATTGGAGCGATCAGTTAAAATGAGAGCATTTTGGCACTGCTCAAAAATTCACAGTATGCAGTCAGATCAAGGAAGGGAAGGAGAAGAGGAGGGGGAGCATTGTAATGTGAAGTCAGCATTTTAACTGCGGGCTGGGAACTTGCTGGGACTGCTGGGTAAGAGTAGGGTCACGTCCCTAAAAATCACAACTATGAACATGAGTTAGATGGAAATGTCCCAATTTTACACACCTCTCAGTATTACACTGTTTTGCTGGTTCAAACCTTTCCAAATTTAAATACATTTGAATGCTACGATGAGAAATAATGGGCACTGAAAATGCATTTGGATTGTGGGAGTAAAGAACACAAATAGTGCAGGTTCTCACAGAAATATGAATACTTTGATGACAACATTAGGCTTGTGTATTTAAGCACACAAACACACACATAAGCACACCCTTATGAGAAAGAGAGTGCTTGAGTGAGAGTTTGTGTATTACATCTTTAAGAAAAACAACACTTACTTAAAGCCATTACATTCAAGATCATTCATGTTCAACTTTCTCTGTCCACTCCCCTCCTCCCCGTCTCTCTCTCTCCCCCTTTGCTCTTTATTTTTTTTCTCTCTCTGTCTATGCCTGTCTGATTGTGTGGTCATTACTGCTTCTATAAAGTTGCCTGAGATGAGAGCGGTCAAGTCTCCAATCAGTACAGAAGTAGGCCAATAGATGTGAATCGCAGCATATGTCAATCAGAGACATAATCACTAAGCTCTTCCCTTTAGCCAAGATGGGAACTGAGACAGTGGACTTTATGGATGCACAAGTACAGATATACTCACATACATTACACATTTACACACTGGTACACATATGTACGTGCAATCTCACATGTAAGCATTCCCGTGCAAAAAAAAAAAAAACTGCATGCATGAATACATACAATAGGGGTCAGTTGGGGTCGGTTGTGGTCATGGGGTGTCATGGGTGGATGGTGCTCAATATTAAGATTATTCATGTGTGAATTCAAGTTTGTTTGTTTGACATATACGTATATCTATACACATATATATAGTGGGCTCCCGGTCTGGGAAAACTAGTGTTACAGAGCTCAAATACACTTTGTTAATTAAACAGTGGGGCAGGGAGTGGGGCTGACTCAAACTGAGGTTGTTCCTGGTTGGGGTCCTTCTTTATGGTGTGCTGGGAGACTTAACAGGGGTCACTCTGGAAGACAGAAAGAAGAGGAAGTGAGACACAAGAAGGAAACAAGGTACCAAGCTGTCTTTGCTGTTCATCCATTGTCCGTGTCCATGGTCATCTGTTACTCTAATTCTCACTCTCCCTCCAATACCTCTGTCACAGAATATGCTCAAAAACCCACGTCTCCTTTTTCAATAAGCTGTACTCACGTTTCTCCCCTCCACTCTACTCCCTCTCTCTCCCCAAAGTCTTGGTCTTTTTGGCTTGTCTGGAATGACTGCAGACTATCTGCAGTTTGTGATTAATTAGGCAGGGCCATCAGCATTCCAGGTCTGCCAGAGGCAGGCATGGTAGTATTGGGAGTTCAGGACTACTCCCAATTGCTTCCTTCCAGGTGAGCCCTCACATATCTCCCCCATAGCTTCATGCCAATTCAGGGAACGACAGCCAAGAGGCACTTATCTCTTTGGGAGAGGGCATCCGCATTGCCATGGTCCTTCCCAGCTCAGTGCTCTACCTTGAAAGCAAAGTCCTGCAATTCTAGAAACCAGCATGTGATACATCCATTTTTCCTTTCGTTTAGGTAGAGCCATTTCAATGGAGCATGATCTCTCACTAGGGTAAACTTCCTGCCTAATAGCTAATATTGCCCATTTCAGTGCCAAGGCTTCCTTTATAGTAGTATAATTCTTCTCATACTTAAGCAGTCTACGGCTGATATATACAAAGGGATGCTCTTCCCCATTTATCACCTGTGACAGGACTGCTCCAAGGCCGGACTCCTGAGGCATCTGCCTATAAAATGAAGGGGCACTGAAAGTTTGGGGTAGCCAATACTGGTTCTCTGCAGAGGGCTTCTTCTCATAGTTGGATGAAGGCCGCTTCGGCTTCCTCAGTCCACTGGATCCGGTGTGGCTTCCTGAGTTGGATGAGATCAAAGAACGGGGCGGCAACCACCACATAATGTGGCACAAACTGACTATAATACTCCATTAAGCCCAAGAAGGTCTTTACCTGCTTCTTCGTGTTGGGCCAGGGCCAGTGGGCGATGCTGTTCACCTTGTTTTGTTGCGGCTTCACCATACCCCTTCCAATAGTGTGTCCCAGATAATTGGCCTCCTCTAATCCTGGGTGTCATTTGCTGGGGTTCGTGACCAGACCCACCTCTCTCAGGGCACAAAGGATTGCCCTCAAGTTTTGGCAGTGGGTGTCCCAGTCTGTGCTATGAATGACAATGTAATCCAGGTACGCGGGTGCATATTTCTGATGGGGCCGAAATATCTTATCCATCATCCGTTGGAAGGTGGAGGGTGCTCCATGGACTCCGAAGGGAAGGACTATGTATTGGTACAGGCCATCTGGTGTCAAGAAGGCCATCTTCTCCTTGGCCCTGTCGGTGAGCAGTACCTGCCAGTATCCTTTGGTGAGAACCAAGGTGCTGATGAATCGGGCATCTCCTAACCTCTCAATGAGCTCGTCAACCCTGGGCATTCAATAAGCATCAAACTATGAGATCTCATTCAGCCTACTAAAATCACTACAGAAGTGAGGAGTCCCATCCAACTTAGGAACCAGCGCACTATATATCTGTGTGTGTTTGTGTGTGTGTGTGTGTGTGTGTGTGTATAGCTTTTTTTTTCCAGAAATCGTCAATGGTGTTGATAAAAGTGCTCAACAAATGAGGAGCGGAATATCAATATAGATGTAGGGAAAAAAAACTTAATACATAGCAGTACACGCTTGTTTCGTGCATCACAAAACAAGCGTGTACTGCTATGTATTAAAAGTTTTTTTTCCTACATCTATATACACACACACACACACACACCCGCCCACACACACACCCATCAGCCAAAACATTAAAACCACCTACCTAATATGTAGGTCCCCCCCATGCTGCCAAAACAGCTCTGACTGGCCGAGGCAAGACCCCTGAAGGTGTCCTGTGGTATCTAGCACCAAGACATTAGCAGCAGTTCCTTTATGTCCTGTAAGTTGCGAGGTGGGACATCCATGGATCGGACTTGTTTTTCCAGCACATCCCACAGATGCTCAATCGGATTAAGATCTGGGGAATTTGGAGACCAAGGCAACACCTTGAACTCTTTATCATGTTCCTCAAACCATTCCTGAAAATGTTTTGCAGTGTGGCAGGACACATTATCCTGCTGAAAGAGGCCACTGCCATCAGGGAATGCCGTTGCCAGGAAGGGGTGTCCCTGGTCTGCAACGATGTTTAGGTAGGTGGTACGTGTCAAAGTAACATCCACATGAATGCCAGGACCCAAGGTTTCCCAGCAGAACATCATCACACTGCCTCCGCTGGCTTGCCTTCTTCCCATAGTGGATCCTGGTGCCATCTCTTCCCTACGTAAATTACACACATGCACCTGGCCATCCACATGATGTAAAAGAAAATGTGATTCATCAGATGAGGCCACCTTCTTCCATTGCTCCATGGTCCAGTTCTGATGCTCATTGTAGGCACTTTTGACAGTGTACAGACATCATTATGGGCACTCTGACTGGTATGCAGCTACGCAGCCCTATATACAGAAAGCTGTGATGCATTGTGTGTTCTGACACCTGTCTATCATAGCCAGCATTAACTTTTTCAGCAATTTGAGCAACAGTCACTCCTCTGTAGGATCGGACCAGACAGGCTAGCCTTCATTCCCCGTGTACACAATGAGCCTTGAATAACCCATGACCCTGTCACCGGTTCATGCGGTCCTTCCTTGGACCACTTTTGGTAGGTACTGACCACTGCATACCGGGAACACCCCACAAGACCTGCCGTTTTGGAGATGCTCTGACCCAGTCGTCTAGCCATCACAATTTGGTCCTTGTCAAAGTAACTCAGATCCTTACGCTTGCCCATTTTTCCTTCTTCCAACACATCAACTTCAAGAACTGACTGTTCACTTGCTGCCTAATACATCCCACCCCTTGACAGGTGCCATTGTAATGAGATAATCAGTTTTATTCACTTACCTGTCAGTGGTTTTAATGTTGGCTGATCAGTTTATATTAGTGCTGAACAATTTTTTTAATCTAAATAATGACAGGCCAGGCTGTGATCCATGACGATTATTCACAAGATCAAAAAGTATCGAGATTTACCTCCCATAATTATAAATTTGTTAAAGATAAGCAAAACATCCTAATACTTTCACAGGCAATAAAAACCAATTCTACTGTCCATAGCAATTCGCTTTGTAATTGCTTTGGTTAACTTTATAACTCTAGGCTTGTTAACAGAATTGCCATGGCTTCACTCTGAAAGTGTGTTTTGATTTATTGAGGTTTTCGTGCCTCGTCCAGCGCTGTTGCTAAAATTAAGTACAGCCCATAAATGATATTTAAGACTAGTTTTGCTCCGATGAAATGATAGTTTGTCACTGCAATGTTCAAAGATGACTTTTTTGTTTAAATCGGTTGGCGTATGACCAATGGCTGCTCCATCTGCCATATCTTGAAAGAATCTTCATCTTTTAATTCATGAAAATGCCAAACTAAGAGCTGATAGGCTTGGCATGCAAGGCTACTGCAGTTTACCAAACCACATGGTGGCAATGGAATTATGGGAGAGAGGGTCAGAGGATAAATTAAGTAATTTGTGGTTATTTAAACACATTAATCAGTTTTTATTAGTGGTTTATGTTAACGTGTTAACTTTGACAGCTCTAATACACACACACACACACACACACACACACACACACAGTGTCTAACATAACTGATATAATCATCACTGCTCTTAATTTGAGGTAAAAGTCAGTAGGCAAATGATAGTAAAAATCATTAAAGTAGCCATAAAATGATTTTTAATGCCATAAGTCATGTCATCTATAAGTCATGTAGCAGCAGTAGTAGTCGGGAGCCTTTAAAAACCCAATTTACTAACTCATTCATTCAAAAATTGTGGCGAACATCTCTTTAATATGCTTCAGTAATCAACAGGACTTGTGATCCCTCTAAAAAAACAAAAACGTATTTTATGCTCCAACAGCATCACATCTTACCACACCCTCATGAAGTGTGGGCATTTCCATTTTTCCCACAACAAACCTTGGAATAATAAATTGACGGCAAGTCAAATGCTGGAGGTGAACATGTGTGTATGGTGAACGCCAGCACATCTTATACCTAAACTTTATATTGCAAAGGTGAAAAATGTAGAAATGGATTTCAGTAGATGGGATTTTAAAGTTAAAAAACCTAATTGAGGGGCGTCCGGGTGGCGTGGCGGTCTATTCTGTTGCCTACCAACATGGGGCTCACCGGTTCGAGTCCCCGTGTTACCTCTTGCTTGGTCAGGCATCCTTACAGACACAATTGGCCGTGTCTGAGGATGGGAAGCTGGATGTGGGTATGTGTCCGGGTCGCTGCACTAGCGCCTGCTCTGTTCGGTCGGGGCGCCCGTTCAGGGGGGAGGGAGAAATGGAGGGAACAGTGTGAGCCTCCCACGCACTATGTCCCCCTGGCGAAACTCTTCACTTTCAGGTGAAAAGAAGTGGCTGGCGACTCCACATGTATTGGAGGAGGCATGTGGTAGTCTACAGCCCTACCCGGATCGGCAGATGGGGTGGAGCAGTGACCGGGACGGCTTGGAAGAGTGAGGTAATTGGCCAAGTATACTTGGGGAGAAAAAGGAGGGGGAAAATCCTTTAAAAAAAAAACCTAATTGAGAAGAGAGAATAGCAAATACCTACCTTATTTTGGGCTGGCGGCCTTGTCAAGTAACTGCAATCAGTAATCCATCCATCCATCCATCCATTATCCAAACCGCTTATCCTGCTCTCAGGGTCACGGGGAAGCTGGAGCCTTTCCCAACACCTATTGGGCAGCAGGCAGGGAGACGCCCTAGACAGGCCACCAGTTCATCACAGGGCCCACACACACACACACACACACACACACCTTCACACCTAGGGATAATTTAGTATGGTGGATTCACCTGACTTATAGTCTGACCACCTGAACTACCCACAGTCTTTGGACTGTGGGAGGAAACTGGAGCACCCGGAGGAGACCCACGCAGACATGAAATGAAATTCTACACTTTTCAAAGATGATATCAGTCGACATGTGTTTGGTGGAGATTTTGACTGTACAACATGAAAAAACAATATCTGAAAGCAAAAATGTCCCAAGTTTTTGTTACACCACATACCACGTACCACACTACACCACGCACATCCGTTTCGGGCTTTTTTTTATAGACCTTTAACATGATGGCTATGGCTTCGTGGTTATGCCAAAAACAGTTTAAAGATTTGATGTGTTCATGTCATCAGCCGTGTGTTCTGTCAAACTCTGCAAAACCGCAAGTGCACACACATTGTAAGGTCCTTGGGACAAGATTGTCCCTAAAATATCTATGGGGGGCTGCTGAAAAAGCACGACAGTCCACATCCCACCACCACACTTCCTTTCGCTCCTCTTTGCCTCTCCCGTCAGTGTATACACATGCATATAAATCTGCACAAATGCATTGTAAACTTTGTTTGGATCAGGATTTACACTTGAAAGAACGGACACGCTGATGAAACTGATGGTTAAGTGTACAAGCTCAAAGAAAACATCAGAACTATTAGGTATTTAGCAACACATCTGGATATTACATTTTATAAAATGGGATTCATTTATTTTGGAGGAGGTTTTCAGTCTCTCTAAATGTGAGAAAATTAAAGGTAAACATGACACAGATAATGCAAATTGGGTTATTAACTTTCATAAAAAAAACGGTAATGACTTTAATTGAACAATGTCAAAATGTCACACACAGTATTTTCTCCATATGCAGAAGTAATGGCTGCTGATGGTAGACTTGTCATTACCACCATAATCATCATTGGTATAATCAACGCTGTTCATCACTGCAAGATTGCTCTGGATCTCAGATTGGTTATTCATAGAATGATGGGGAGATGAAGGTAACCCCCCCCCCACACACACACACATAAACAGATAAACCCTATGGCTCTAAACGAGGTTCCTCATTGTTTCCCATGTGATTAAAATGGAGTGCCATTGAGTCCCTCATATTGTCATCAGCCTGCTTTTGCTTTGTGTATTTGTGCGTGTATGTATGTAGGTGTGTGTGTGTGTGTGTGTAGTTGTGTATCCCTGCCAAGGCATGCATGTGTGTTTGCTCTCCACGCAGCGGCCGTGTTCTAAATGAATGTCAGCTTGCCTTAGCTCGAGCATGGGCCCCATGTGGCCGATCGATACTTCATTAGGCCTGGATTGTCTTGTGTCCATGCAACCTTGAAGCTGTTCCTTAATTACCCCAGCATTAAGGACCCGGACGGCTGCGCTCAGCTCTACAGACCACGCTACACTGAGGATGGCCAGCCCCAACACAAAGCAACCCCCCCCTTTTTTTTTTTTTTTGCTCCTTGCTTCCCTGCCTTTGATACAAACACACACAGACACACGCACACACATACGCACACATTCTCGCACGTGCATGTATGCATGCATGTACACACACACCAACTCATATACAAACCCATGCATGAAGGGAAATGTGAATATGCACACGTATGTGCACGGTTATGCCCCCATTCATGTATGCTCACACACACATATGCATACACACTGAACTCGCGTGCACCCACCCACACACACACACCCACACACACACACACACACACACACACAACAAGAATATACAAGGACACAGATACATACTGCCTTGAGGCTGCAGCGCGGAAAGGGAGATTGACCAAGAAGTGGAAAAGAGGGGGTGGGGTGGGGCCGGGTTTGGTGCGTTGGGGGGCAGGGGCAAGAGTTGGGAGAGACTGGGTGAACCGAGGGCGCGGAAGCAAGAGCTGATCAACAGGAGAAAGGCAGCATGGGTGCATTTTCATAGTGTCATTGTAATAATCATTTTGAGTAACTGCTCTTTCTTTAACGTAGTTTATGTGACAGGGCACCAGTGTCAGTCTCGTATTCAGAGTTCCTGAGCACTGCTAAGTACTCAGAAGGAGGGCTTTCACTTGATTCACTGCAAGTTATCAAGTCTTTTCTTCTTTTGTCCTCCCCTCTTTTTAGGTTGAAATTTCACCCGCTGCCTAAAATGATTTCATTGCGACATTTGTGGAGCAATTTGTATTTCTAACCTGTGTATTTCAACACCAGAGGTAGACAGCACAGGAGATAAAATGCTTAAATGTCACCAAGCTTGACATTTTGACTGTGTGTGTATGTGTGTGTGTTTGTGTGTGTGTGTGTGTGTGTGTGTGTGTGTGTGTGTGTGTGTGTGTGTGTGCACGTGCACATTAGTTTATGCTGTTTGCCTGCCAGTCTAATCCTTCCCATTCACTGAGAACAGAGAGATTTCTGGGAGGAGGAAGAGGAGGAAAAAAAATATGAGGAGGGGGAGGAGCGAGGAGGAGACAATATGACTATAGGGTAGAGAAAACTGGAAAACCTTAAATATGAATAATTTGATTCGCTTTTGCCCTCTGCATGCTGAGTCAAGCACTTGAATGTTGTGGAAGTTAGAAATAACACATTTTATGTAGGCATTGAGACCTTTGGCATTTTAACCTTAGTATTTATGAGCTGGGGAGGGAGAGACAGCATAAGACAAAGGGGGCTAGAAGAGGAAGACAGTGATGAAGAGAGAATATAGAATATGTTCAAGTAGATCATTATGATGAAAAGAAAAAGGAGAGGGAGAAAAACAAGAGGAGGGGGTGGATGGATAGATGGCAGCCCCAGACATACAAATAGAAGAACAACAGAGAGAGAGAGAGAGAGAGAGAGAGAGAGAGAGAAGAGAGAGACACTTGCAGAGGGAGAGGAAGGGAGGGAGAGTAGGTGGAGTAAGTGAGGAGGTTGAAGGGGGACATAGGAAGAGGGAGGTGGAAGGGGTGCAGTCAAATGGCACTCATGACAAATGACATCTCCTGTCTCCCAGTCCCCTCTCCTCAGCACCATGATTTGTCATCTCCACTTCTGACATTTTTCATTGCACTATCAAATCACCCTGACAGAATGATATTTTCTAATTCTCACAGCCTTGGAGCACACTGAAAATAATGGCCTCCACATGCTATGCAACACTCTCTCCGATTTCTGCACCTCTCTCTTTATTTTCCATCCCCCGACTTGTGTAAACATGTGATTTTTTAATAATGAAAATCCAGCATCCACTTCTGTTGTATGTGCAGACTGACCGGAAGCAGTTCACTCTTCAAGGTAATTTAAGCCGAGAGACGGCACAGTTGGCTATTGTTTTCATAAGAATTTGGCAAAAAAAAAAAACGTTTTTGGAATTGCAGTTTTGCACACTGACTGGAACAGGAGACTTGTCAAAAGACACGAAAAGTCCACATTTAACAAACACTGAAATGTCACATAAATAGAAACGTAATCCTTTTTGGCCT
>NC_079229.1:16932828-16937828 GCF_029633865.1 Lampris incognitus | reverse complement strand
CAATTTATGCCCCCATACAGAGCTTGGCAGCAGCTGGAGCCTGCAGAGCCTGCAGTGAGAGTACGTGTGTGCATGTATGTTTGTTTTTGTGTGAGGAAAAACAAAGGTGCATACAATGAAGACGGGGACGAGGAAGGAGGGGAAAATACACAGATAGAGAGACCAAAAATACACAGATAGACCAGGACACGGACAGACAGACAGGTGACAGAAAATACGGGCCATGGTGGTGGTATTGTGTGGTGACATTATCAGGTAGGTGTTTGGTATCTCCAGCTGCAAACGAAAATAACATGAACCCTAACCCAGACATTCTACGTATCACTTCTTTTTTTTTATGCATGATGTTTGAATAATATCTTCTTGATAGTGTGTCAGATGAGTGCTTAAGTGCTCATGAACCTCAAAAGTTGCTAAAAATGCTAAATGATAAACCTCCCAAATGTTGCATGGAAAACCAAACAGAGTCCTTGTAACCTCCTAAAATGTCCTCTTTAGAGAGCGCATCCATCCATCCATCCATTACCCAAACTGCTTATCCTGCTGTCAGGGTGGCGGGATGCTGGAGCCTGTCCCAGCAGTCATCGGGCGGCAGGTGGGGAAACACTCTGGACAGGCCGCCAGGCCACTACAGGGCCTAGAGAGAGCAAAGGTTTAGAAATACACTCACCTTGGTATGTAGATTTTTGCTTTCAAACAGCATGTAAGGTAAACACTAGGGACCAGATGTGTCAAACTCTGTGCAAAGTCATCTGCAGAAGAATACATATGGAGAAAACTGGAAAACTCGGTATGTAAAGTTCTGAGATTTATACACATTGTGTATGCAGCTGGTACATACGGCCATTAATGCCTTGTTTTGTAATGAGCGCAGTTTCATTTAATGGGTCATATTGGACATCATTCATTGGTGGCCCAAGTTCACATGTTTTCTTTCAGGGTAAATAGGCTGAGGCGTGATCATTGGCTTAATTGATAGATATTCTGTAAATTGTGTAAACACAACATCCATTGCACATTGTCCATCTTGGGAGGGAGATCCCTCCTCTGGTGCTCTCCCTGAGGTTTCTTCCTATTTTTTCTCCCTGTTAAAGGGTTGTTTTTTTGGGGGTTTTTTTAGGGAGTTTTTCCTTATCCGATGTGAGGGTCTAAGGACAGGATGTTGTGTTGCTGTAAAGCCCCTTGAGGCAAATTTATAATTTGTGATATTGGGGCTATACAAATAAAATTGACTTGACTCGATATTCAATTAACTCTCATTGTAGACCAATTAAACTGTCAGTTTTTTTTTTGTTTTAAAAAAAAATTCCCCCCTTTTTCTCCCCGGTTGTACCTGTCCAATTACCCCACTCTTCCGAGTCATCTGGTCACTGCTCCACCCCCTCTGCTGATCCGGGGAGGGCTGCAGACTACCACATGTCTCCTCCAATACATGTGGAGTCACCAGCCGCTTTTCACCTGACAGTGAGGAGTTTCACCAGGGGGAAGTAGCACGTGGGAGGATCATGCTCTGCCCCCCAGTTGCTCCTCCCCTCTGAACAGGCGCCCCGACCGACCAGAGGATGCGCTAGTGCAGCGACCAGGACACATACCCGCATCCGGCTTCCCACCCGCAGACACGGCCAGTTGTGTCTATAGGGCCGCCTGACCAAGCCGAAGGTAACACAGGGATTTGAACTAGCGAGCCCCATGTTGGTAGTCAACGGAATAGACCGCCATGCTACCCGGACGCCCCCTAAACTGTCACTTGTTATGCATGCACTTTCCCTTATCGCCTTTCGGTGTCACTACGTCACACTGACTGCAAACAGCGGACGCATGGTTTCCAAAGTGTGCGGAGGTACGCAGAAGTGTTGTTTCATAAATCTGAAACTCTGTATATAATGTGTTGCGGAGGCCATTTCTATGCGTGTGGGCCTTCGTGCGTTTGACCCCAGATTGTATCCTCAGCTCTGCAAAGCTTGGGAGAGAAAGCGTTCAACTTTGCGAAACTATATTTATAGCCTGGGAAATCAGTTGTTTCGAATAGCTGTTTATTTTTTTGTTTTTGTTTTCCTTTTTTTTTTTAATGAATAGCTCAGCCATTACATCATGAGATTGTTGGTTAAGTAAGCTCTGACTCAGTTGATTTGGGGGTCAAATAAGGATAGTAGTTATTTTGACCATTTGTTGATGGTTGAACAGATTAAGATAAAGTACATATCTTGCTTTGAAAGGACGCAGCGTACAAACACACACACACACACATTCAGAGGTAATCAGGATTTAGAATAAGGGAAGTTGCACATTTGTACACACGCTCTCATGCTTGCATGCGCATACTTGCAGAGATACACTCAGACAGTGTGATCCATAGAAAGTAGACCACAGTGAACACAGCGGGCTGCAGAGCTAGTGCTGAGGGCCAAAAATTAAACCATCTCCGGGGAGCTCCAGCCAGAGAATATGAACAGAAAAAATGAAGGTGACATTTCTGAGAGAGAGAGAGAGAGAGAGAGAGAGAGAGAGAGAGAGAGAGAGAGAGAGAGAGCGCGAGAGAGGTATAGTTGGAGAGGTGGGGGGGATTTAATAGGTCCCTGAGACATGAAGGGTGTGAGATGAGCTGATGAAACCAGAGGATAGAGGTGAGGGAGGGAGGGAGAGAGGGAGTTTGTGTGTCAAAATGTGGATGTTTAGAGATTGGGCTTCCAACCCCGCCAAATGATTAAAATGTTCCCTCTGACATTCATATTCCCCTATCAGGGCTCCTGCCTATGTACAGTGGGCTGAGCGGAATATGAATTCGGAGAAGGCCATACAGAATTTGATGCGTTAAATGTATACGCTGTGAGATTCGATGGCGGCGAGGTGTGTGTCTGTGGGAGCGCTGCTTTGATGAAAGCAAGCAGAGGTATTCTTGATGTAAATATAGGACGGAGACACTGTAGTACAAGAACAAATGTATTTCTAAGTGGTCATTTGATAGGGAAGGAATAGTGAATCCAGGAGGCTCATCTTGCTGTAAAGTTGAATGTACAGTGTGAGGGAGGTGATTTTTTGAAATGGTGTTTAGCTTTTATTTTGTAAAATGTGACATCCCGTCAGTGATAGTGGTGATTGTTTCTCGACGCCAAATGTTGCAGCAAATTTCACCGAATTCGGGGAAGTGTATTTTCGTTTCGCTTTTCGGGGAAACTTTTTGCCATAGAGGGGCAAAAGTCATTCCGTTAAAAAGGGACTCTTATTGATTTATTCATTCGTTTACTTCAATTCACAAGCGTTTTATTTGCACGAGTAAGTCAGACACCACCCGGCCTTCAAAACAAACACAAAATGCACCTCCTAAATATAAAGTTTGGGTCAGGACACCATCACTGTACAATCAAGTGAAATTTGATGATGTAGTGTAATGTTGGTTATGTGCTCTCTCTTTCACTTTCTGTGTGTGTCTCTCTCTCTTCCCATCACACACACACACAGACACACACACATACTCACGATCACACAAACACAAACATATATGCACAACAAAAGAAAATCTGGGGAACCTTAGAAATCAGAATTTTACCATCCCTTCCCTTTCAGCGCTCTAGAGACAAGGTTGTCATGGTTACAGGGGCAGAAAAATCCCCCCCAAGCCCACCCCCGTGACACACACAGCCATTCCCCCCCTATCCCCCACTCAACCCCCTCATCCTGCACACACACACACACACACACACACTTATTTTCTCCATCGCCTGGTGCATTGCTGATGTCACTGGTGAAACTATGAAATTAACATACAGGTCAGGAGATGCATATCTCGGCTGTGGTAGAAACATCCAGGAGAGGGAGAGAGAGAAAGCAGCGAGAACCTGTAGCCTGACAGACGGATGCACTGTCCAAACGCCCTTGAAATGCCACACAGTGATATATATATATAAAAAAAAAAAATAAATAGAGGAAATTCAAAATTCAATCCAAGAATTTTTTTTTCAGGGTGATCCCTTTTTGGATCCCTTTCTCATTTTCAGGTGCAACTACACCCCCCCCCCCCACCACACACACACATGCGCCCCACCTCAAAAAGATGGCAGAGTAAATCCAAGAAGACTGAAAAAGCCTGATTGAAAAGAGACTGAAGTGAAAAAGGAGAATCGGGGAATGAATAGAGGGTCTCTTTAAGAGTTGCTTTTGTTTTTCCCCTTGCGAACACTGATGAAAGTTAATGTCGTGTCAACAGCATGGGGTAAAAAAAAAAGAACTTCACCAAGCACTTAGGGTATCACGAAATGCCCGGTTGTTATAAGTATCTTAATTTTGATAAGATTTCCAAGCCATTAGAGTAATTATTATTTTTCAGTTCTTCCGTCTATGTGGGCTTGTTGTTAATGAAGACCTTTTTCAATAGACAAATGGACATGCATTAAGGAGGATGATGGGAGCTTTCACGTATAAACCTCTCATGTTTTTTAAGTGCTTCCATTACGCCACATTTCTTTGCAACCTCCCAGAAAATCTCCCCCCCCCCCCCTCACCGAAAACATATCTTTGGGCTGTGTTATCTGTATAAAGGCTCGGCAGCATCATTCAATACATCTGCTTTATTTGCATTTTATTTGAATATTTATTTCCATATATGTAGACGATCAATTATTTTTCTTTCTTTCTTGCTAATAGCCAGAAATTGTTATTATTAATTTTGATGCTTAGCAGCAGTTTAAAGGTTATGAAACAATTTGATACAAGTCTTCAAACTGTATCTTCCTCTCTATTCTTTTATCCATTTCTTTAAATGAAATTACTCTTTAAATCACGTGTAAATGGATCACCATCTCCTCATGCAGAATGTGAATTTTTATATTTGACACACAACACAATGCTGACCAGAGACGCATTTTGCTGAGAAATAGGAAACAGGAAACACAGAAAGAGCAGGCGGCGCCTAACATCCGCACAGCATCCTTGGATAATTTGCATTTGATGACTCTGATTGACTATTGACTGCCACTGAGATTTGACCCCTGCTATAAATCCTG
>NC_079229.1:16880328-16927828 GCF_029633865.1 Lampris incognitus | reverse complement strand
CACACTGAACCCACACTCACAAAAATATTCCAACCTCCATTATTTTCTCTACCCTTCACTTTCTCCCCACAATACTCTCTCGCTCTCTCTCTCTCTGACTCTCAATCTCTCACTCGCTCTGTTTTTCTCTCGCCGCCTCACTCGTTCTGCCAGTCTGCTGAGTTTTCTGTTAATCCCCTTCAATCATTGCATAGGCCCCTCACTCTTCATGGGACTCTCACTCCTTGCTTCCTCCAAGTGTCCATTTTACCTCTCTGCTTCCTCCTCTTGTTCCCCCCAAACTCTGCTCTTTCCAATTCTGAGAGAACAGGAAAGGGCAGAATGGAAATACTTTCTCTCGTGTTTCCGCAAATCTAAAAGAGCCACTCTATCACATGGGGAGAGTCAAAATTGGCGAGAATAAAGTCTGAAGTGCCAATCCACTTCCACAACAGAAATACGACCAAGGGGGCACACATCTATAGACACTTTTGGATGTGTTTGTAAATTGTATTTTACATGGTGTTGCATCACGGCTCAAAGAATACCACTGAAACCAGTGAAACCAGTTTGGCAATGCTTGTCATCGCCACAATAGGGCGATGCATCGTTGTAGAGGTTGCAAGAGCCAATTCAATTCTATATGCGGGAGGGTCTGCTTAACATGAGGACCTATATGCCCCTCTATGCAAACCAGCACACTCGATGATTTTATTTGAATAGATCATGTGTTTCAATGCATCTCTCTTTTTGAACCAAAACTCCTAAACTCCGGTGTTTCTACCTGCAGCAGCAGCAAAGGGATGAATTGTCTGCAGTCCTCTCTGTCTGAGAGCCTTAAGCTGCAGCTTTACAAGTGAACCTGCCAGTGTGATCTCAGACTGCCTGCACCCGGGGGCAAGGCAGAGGAGACTAGTGTATATGAGTGTGTGATTGTGCCTGCCTGCATGTATGTGTGTGTGTGTGTTCAGTGTGTAACAACATTGGCACAACCACCCCTGAATTTATCTCTCAAGACTCTTGATTCCATAGCTCAATATTATGATCTCTGAGATCTCTCTCATCCCGGGATGTAACTTATGGATTTTGGGCAGTAGCCTGGCAAGATTGCCATTTCCGTGCTTGCTCAATTATTGCCTATAGAAGCACGACTATTTATTATCCTGTAGCCATGTTACCCGTGTCAGCTTTAACTTCATGTCAGTCTCAAACGTAGACAGACTGTAGTCAGTATGCAACAATCAGTGAAGTTGTATGTACTCTGAATACGCACGCGGGTCATATGTCTCACATATGTGGATGGCCTGTGTGTGCATGTTCAAATTCTGGCTTAGCAAGGATATATATATATATATATATATATATTTATTTATTTATTTTACAACGATTCATTGTTAAAAAGACTGGACAACAATATATCAAGCAGGTCAAATTCCAGTTGCACTGTTTTATGGTCATGTGTAAACAGTGAATATGACTGAAAGTAGAAACTTCCTGAACAAGCTCATAACAGACTACATGACAACAGTAAACTGTGTTTCTTTTGCTGTTGGTACATCATTAGAATCTTTAGCAGTCTTTACGGAGTGCGACTTTAGCGTGTCAACACGGGGTGAGGAGCGATGATTTTAACGTCGACAAAGACATCCCTTTCATTCTAGTTAGGGAAATGGAAGTTGATTGACAGCGAGTCAGTGGAAGGATGGTACAAACAGAGCTTGGCTGGGACGGCTCGAGAAAAGTGTGCGAGTGAGTTCCGCTTGCTAATTAAAAGAGAAGCAGCTGTCTTTCTTTCTGTTCCTGTTATTCCCTTGTTCCTGGGAGTATTAATGTTTTATTCAGGAGAAACATAACTACAGATGAAATTAATAAAATCAGGCCCTGCCTTTCCCTTGCTATCTCTTGGGGGGGGGGGGGGATTCAAACGCTCGTTTCCCCGGGCTTTGAAAGTGCAAACTCAAAGTGCTCCATGTACTGTAGTTTTCATTTCTTCATTTCCTGCATATTAAGTTCCCGTTTTCCTTTTGTTTCAAAGTGCATCGCCCCGAAAATAAAGATCAATTTTTCAGCGCGAGAGGCGTCAGAATTAGAGCAGTGTTTTCCATGCTAGCTTTACTTGCCACGTTATTTTCCTGCAGCCTGTTGTGTGTTTCTCCTTCACCAAATGTGGTGTTGCAAATGATAGAATGTGATGATTTTAGTCTTGTTTACGCAAGTTTACATAAGTGAGAAACATAGTGGGAGACAAGCAAGGAGAGAGGGGGTTTTTATTATGTGTTAGCATGCTGTTTGTGTGTGCGTCTCTGTGTCCTTATGGGTCTTTTGTGTAGTGAGTGTGAATGCATGTTAGGGTTAATACTCCTGTCTGCACCCCTGACCGAGGCACGGCAAATAGAGCCGGAGCTGGTCCCGGATGCTGCACAGCGGCTGCCCACTGCGTCCAGTGTGTGTACAGGAGGGGTTAAATGCAGAGGATGACTTCCCCCACGGGGGTTAATAAAGTACATCTTACCTTTTGTACGTTTGTGTGTGTTTGTTTTTGCATTTAAGTACATGCTTGTGTTTGTGTATGTGTGTGTGTGTGTGTGTGTGTGTGTGTGTGTGTGTGTGTGTGTGTGTGTGTGTGTGTGTGTGTGTGCGTGCGTGCGTGTGTGTGCGTGCGTGCAACTCATTTGACTATACATACAGGCCCTGGGAGTATTTGCCTGTCTGATCACCTCATGTGAGTCTAAGAAGGGAAGCCATGCGCGACTAACACACACTTCAGAGTTGAACTAATTGTGTCATTTTTAACATGAATCTGTGCTTGCCCACATTTTATTCACTCTTTTCCCTTCTCTCTCTCCCCTGAGCCAAACAATGAATGCAGAGTGTAGCTGGGGTTTGCATTCACACCACGCTGCAGGAATTTTCAATGCAACTTGCAGATATATCATTTATCCCCCCAATGCAGGTAGCTACACATATGGGACCGGCTGTTATAATTTTGATGTGTGTGGGAGAGTGTTTGTGGGTGTGTGGGTGGGTGTAGATGTGGATTACCAGAGGAAAAGAGGGAGTGTATTGTTTTGACAATACAAGTGCAGGGCCCTATTTATGGAAGTTGATTCCCCATAGCCTGCCCCGACTAACTTGTCCCTCCGACTTTCGTCCTCCCACCTATAGTCGCCTCTATCCAACCGAACAAATAGGCATTCCCTTTATCCACAACCGCTATTCTTTTCTTCTTCCCTCATCTGTTCTCTGAAGCCAGTTCACAGCATCCCGCAACATGCAAAGACATTTTAAATGGCTTTTAGCTGCTATTAGGGTTTTTAATTCAAATTAACATCTAAAGGACTCAGTGGCTGTAAAAACTTGTTACCATTAGCGCCCCCCCCCCTCCCCAGTTACTGGCAGCAAAGGCTAAATGCTTTCAAATAAAATTATGCATCAAACCGGCTAGGTAGACGAATAACAAGGGTAGCTAATACTAATTGATTTAGCGCCAATAAACAATCAACTAACATGAGATACCTGCTTGAAAAGATGCAACTAGCATTTGTCCTAATTTGACATCAAAAAATATCTCAAGCAAGAATTACATTCAGTCACAACTGAATCCTCTGGTTTGTTCATATGTTTATTTTCTACTAAATATAAGGAGAGAAGAAGTGATCACATTTACAGTAACCATATCAGATTATACTACTACATTTGTATGAGTACCAAGCAGCAGTACCTTAAACCATCGTGGCATTGTCCTTAGTAACTATCAACTGTTCCTGCATCAGAGTAAGTGTTGGGCAATTGTGCAATGGGGGGGTAACGTGCATGCTCGTTTTCATTCCAATTATTGGTCCCACTTCCTCCGATTAAGGCTTCTGTACTCAGAAAATCAGGTGTTGAAGTGTTTGGTTGCAATCAAAACTTGTATAAAACCTCCACCACTGATCTGAGTGTAAGCAGGGGCCTGGAGATGTCAATTACATCACTGTGAGTAGTGAGGCTTATCGGGGGAGTCGCTTTCTCACAGTCCGGTCATCTCATCCAGCCAGTCACCGAGTCAGAGCCGCAGAAGAACCTTGACAGACTTCCCTCCGTGCAAATAATGAGTTAAGTTGTTAAGGACAGCGAAATGGAGTGGTTGAGAGGTAGGGCGAGAGAGAGAGCAAAGTTGGTGGTGGTGCAGTGTGGCATGGGTTGGGTTTTATGGGAAGATTACAGGAACCCATGCCAAAAACAGATTCTGGCCCTCCTGACACAGACAGGTGTAAATACACACAACCAAATGGCGTGTGCATGCACATAATCACAGGCAAAATACATGTGCAGTGACACATACACACACTGACACGTACACACACTGGGATTGACCAACTACCTCAAAAACCCACATGCGTATACCTACAAAACACAAACACAGACATGAACACTCACACATAGACACACACACACACACACGCATGCACACACACACACACGCAACATACACATGCAGTGCTGTCTGGTTGATCAATAGTTTCCAGTGCTGGGGAGGGGGTGATGACTGCAGACAGCAGTCAAAGCCCCGGGGACCAGAGGGTGACACCCCTTATCTACTGAGCAAGGTGAAATGTCAAACACTGGATCTGGAGGCCCCCTCTCTCCCTCTGCACCTTTTAAAATCTTCCTCTCTTACTGCAACCCCCCCCCCCATCCCTCTTGGAAACCTCCTTTTTAAAATGTTGCGCTCTCTCTCTTTTTGATTTATAGTCTCTCTCTCTCTCTCTCTCTCTCTCTCTCTCTCTCCAAGATTTCTCTCAGATTTTCTCCCACTGACCCTAAATTTTTGTCTTTCATCTGACTGAATTCTCTTGCCTCTCGCTCCGTCTCAGAGAGCGGCCCCTCTCTCTTTCCCCGCGACCCTTTCTCTGAACCTTTCTGTCTCATAGCCCTCGCTTTACACGTCTCCCTTCTTCTCCTAGTGAACCCAGAGCACACCTTCTCCATTTTTACCTACTGTGAATTTCAAAATAAGACTTCCAGCTGTGAATTTCGCTTTCACCCCTCGATTGTTCCTCTTTCTGATTTCCTCTTGTCGTGACTCTCTCGCTCTCCGAATGCGCCGTAATTGTTTTTCTTTTCAGCTTTTCTTTGGTTTTTCCTCGGCTGGTTCGAACCGCTTCCCCTTTACCCGTCGTTTTTCTTGTTTTTGTCTGCAATCTTGCTCCCTTCCTTAATTCTCGACCCCCTTCTTTTCCTCTTTTTACACTTTCACTTTCTCTCTCTCTCTCTCTCTCTCCCTCTCTCTCTCTCTCTCTCTCTCTCTCTCTCTCTCTCTCTCTCTCTCTCTCTCTCTCTCTCTCTCTCTCACTGTTTTCTCTCTCTCTCTCTCTCTCTCTCTCTCTCTCTCTCTCTCTCTCTCTCTCTCTCTCTCTCTCTCTCTCTCTCTCTCTCTCTCTCCCTTCTGATATCTTTGTACATAATTGTTTCCTTACCGCACGACTTTACCCGGTGGTTTTATTCTTGCGCTGTAACCATGCACAAGCATAACGGCCTATCGAGCTGTGCACCGACATAAATGTGAATTTGAATATGGCGACAATGTTTGTGGGGGTGTTTCAGCACTAATCTGGTTTATATGCACTCTGCATGTTGTGTACCCTGTCCATTTCCATGGCCCTGAGCTTAATAACAACAATGTGGGATTAGTGCAGGGTGACTTCACACAATAATAAAATATATATATATTTAAATAAAACATTTTTAAAAAAGCCACTCTTGTCACTCTCAAAGGCAAATTGTGTAGCCAGCTGGAATACAGGCACAAGGAAAACTCTTTTTTTTTCCCAACAATTGTTATTGGAAAAAGGATTGTGTTTCAAATAAAACGATGACAATTTCATGACTCATCCGTTGGACACCAACCATTTGAGGGGAATACAGTCACAGATGATTAAATGAATTAGCTGGGTAGAGGAAAGAAAGAAAGAAAGAAAGGGACTTCACTTTTATTGAAATAATTTACGTAAATACGCCTTTCTCTCAGTACTCGACTGCGGTCACACCACAACACCGTCTCCGACCACTGCGTCACGTTTGGTCATAATTCCTCATCTGGCAAAGGGATTATCATTCTCAGATTGGATTCATGATCTCTGTGCTCATGCAGGTTTATCCCGCCACCATATGTAGAATTATCATTAGAGCTATAATCCCCTTGCGGACCACGCGCATACTCCCCACCCCCTTCTAAATGGCTAGAGATGATGGAGATTGGCGATTAAAGTGATTCTGATATTTATGCTCCATATCAGTCATGGTCCTCAACGCTAAAGGGTTGTTGTTCTGGTCAGCCCCGTGATTGGGATTTGATGCATGAATGTAATGAGATAAACAGTGAGGAGAAAAATAGTTGTTGTTGTTGTTCAAGGGGATGGGAAGGGGAGAGGTGGAGGGGTGGGTGGGTTGGGATGGGGGAGGATAGGGTGTACATTTTGTTCTGTTTTGTTTTCACCCCAGGCTTTTCCTTCTCTTGTTTCTGAGAGCATTTGCCCCTGTGTCTGTAAGATATTTTGTCATTTATTTACTTGCTGGCGAACTCACTCGCTCAGTTAGTGATTGACTCATTCTCACTCACTCGCTTCCTCACGCAGTCATTTGCTCACTTGCTCGCTCGCTCGCTCACTCGTTTGTTCACTCTTTTACTTGCTCTCTCACACACTCACTCATTCATGTTCACTCGCTCACTTAGTTGCTCGCTCGCTCACTCATTCATTTACCACTGACTTGCTCTTTTAAAAACTCACTACTCTTAATCACTCTCTCTGTTGCTCACAGACACAGTTTATTTGCTCACTTGCTCGATCACTCACTCACCTGCTCAGTCAAAAACACATTTCCTTTGGTTTTCTTTTTTTTTCTGGACTCAGAAAATCCACCATTAATGGGCATATTCAGTTGCGGAGTATGTTGTTTTTAATTACAGCCTCCTTTTGAAATTTTTACTCTTTCATTCACTGACATGACTCATTCCTTCAGCCGTTTGCTCATTTTCAAACCCATTCACCCTCTTGCTGACTTGTGTGCTCGCCGAAACAGCTTGCATTCACAAACTGTTCATTACTCCCAACGATGCGAAACATCAAATTGTTTCAAAGTGCCAGAATACTTCAACTTCAAGAAACAAGTTAGTTAAGCCTTTTGAAAACTTAAATACCCCCCAACCCCCCCTTTTTTATTACCTTTTTCTTCTTGGGAGAAGTGTCTGAACGTCAACCAGTCAGTACTGCAAGCTTTTTACATTTGGCTTTATTGAGTAAGTACTGACCTTCAGCCAAATGGCATGGCTTGGTTCCCCAGATAATACCCGGCAAATTAAAGTGGAGAAGGTGACATCATTAAGCGGAAAAAATCATTGAGAACCCTCAAAGAACTCTCAACTTTATAAGGAGTGAACCATTAAGAAAGGGGAAAGCATAATGGTCGTGTGTTCAAAACCTCGCTGCCACGACAAAGACTGAATCCTTGCCCTTCAGAAAAGGGAGCGCTCTCAACAGCGTCGTGCTCAAGTCTGTTAGACTTGGGAATTGTGTACCTCATGCGTTTTGGATATTGGAAAGCCATCAGATGGACACCAACTTCATTTTCAATTATCTTAATATTTTACTTGTATAACAACAACAACAACAACACTAAGAAGAACAAGAAGAAGAATCTATTTTATCCTCTTCCTTTTTATTTCCGGCCACTAGAACTGAAGTAAACCAAAGAGAGAGAGTTACTCCTATTCTATTCTATTCTATTCTATTCTGTCCTGTCCTGTCCTGTCCTGTCCTGTTCTAGTCTTTTCTGTTCTATCATATTATATTATATTCTGTTCTGTTCTATCATATTCTATTCCATTCTATTTTGTTCTGTTCTGTTTTATTGTATTCTTTTCTATTGTATTGTATTGTATTCTTATATCTGTCTAATCTGTTCTGTTCTAATCTATTCTATCATATTCTATTTGGTTCTACTCTACTCTACTCTACTCTGTTCTGTTCTTTTTTATTGTATTCTTTTCTATTGTATTCTATTGTATTCTATTCTTATATCTGTCTATATCTATCTATATCTGAAGATTGTTGTGTTGTAGTGTTGTTATTCTGTGTTAAGTACATTGAGAGAGCCACGAAACCGGAGTTACATTCCATGTTTGTGCAAACCTACGTGGCCAGTAAACATGATTCTGATAAACACGATTCTGATTCTTCATCCCCTCTTCATGATACGAGGGGATGCAAGGGGTGAAACTAATGAGAGATCATTCGTTTTAACGATATTCAACTGGTTTGTCTACTTCAATGGAAGGAACACATGTTCATTATCTTTTGTGTACTGAGTATATCATTACTCATTCATACTGCGTGCAATCTCCTTCCTGATAAGTCATCACCACCACCCCCTCTGTACCCCCCCCGACTTACCCCTAGGCTTCCCCGTCTCTAATCAAGCTCTAATGAGCTTAATTGGTCGTTAAAACATGCCAGAGTATGACACAGCGGTGCTACAGCGTCTGCCATATGCTCTGGGTTGGCCCAGAGCCCCCAAGCTGCCAACTGTTCCCCCGTCACTGCCCGCGCTGACGGACTGCCTGACAGGGGCTGCACTGGGAGTCCCCCCCCTGTTGATGATTCAGCACTCACCCAGCACTGAAAAAGTGTGTGTGTGTGTGTGTGTGTGTGTGTGTGTGTGTGTGTGTGTGTGTGTGTGTGTGTGTGTGCGAATACATTGTTCCCAAGACACCGACTGTGCTTACTGACTGACTTACTTTCTCTAATGCTGGTGATTCAGCACCAGCCATCAAGAAACTGATGTGAAAAGAAACGGGTGGAGGCAACGGTTTTTAAACCTGTTTGACATTTTAAACTTTTTTTTTTGTTAGAGGCCCCTCTATTTTTTTTTTAACTTTGCTGGAGGAACAGCTAACACAAGAGGGGAGATTATCGTCTGTGAAAATAAGATTGACAAACCGTCCTGTCTGGATCCCTCGACACAAACCCTTGGGTGGAGAAACAAGTTGCGTCGTCACATTTAGAAATGTGTAAACGTTGGTCTGCCATCTGAACAGTGCAAGCTGCATCAGTAATGTGTTGCCTTCACAATTTTACATGGCCCACTAATTAATTTGCCTCCGTAAACTAGGGGCTGTGAGGCCTGCCGCCCTCAGCCAATTTACTACCGACCTTAATGTGACCCATGCACAGCACTTAGTAGCAAGGGACATTTGAGTTTCTCTGTGTGCGTGACGTACGTGTGTGTGTGTGTGTGTGTGTGTGCGTGTGTGTATGTGTGTGCGTGTGTGTGTGTGTGTTTGCAGGCACGTGGGTGAAGAGGTTAAGCATATTTTACCAAAACAAGGAAGCCCAACATCTAACAAGGACTGATTATGTAAATGATGTGTTGGCAGCTTTGACGCCACTGGGATTTGAAGTGTCTTTTGTGTGTGTGTGTGTGTGTGTGTGTGTGTGTGTCTGTGTGTGCACATGTGTGTGTCTGTGTGTGTGTGTGTGCACATGTGCATGTGTGTGTGTGTGCGCACGTGCACGTGTGTGTATGCATGTGTGCATATGTGCGTGCATGTGTGTCTGTGTGTGTGTGGCACTTCCTGCTTTAGCTCCCAATGGCTTTCATAATACACAGCCATCGTCTGATTCAGCACACAGCTGAAACCATGAATTGAGCTTTTTGTGCTGGTTTAAGCGATGAAAAGAGTCAGGAAAGAAGAGGAACTTCAAAACGTGATGTACTTTTAGAAAAAAAAATTAAAGTAAAGCGGAACAAAATAAAACAACTTCTGGGTTTCCTTGGGTTTGTTGCTTCTATAGCATGTTAAACATCTTATTTTGGAGTGAAATGCTTCATCTTCTCTTGAGCTTCATCTCTTCACCACATCATTCTTCCACACCTCCTTTTATCTCCCCCCCTCTCTCTCTCACTCCATTTTCTCCTACTGATGTCTTCATCAGTGATCATACTGGGTCCGCGCGGTGTGGCCGATATCCCTGTCAGTAGATATACTCTGATTGAAGGCAACCAAAACCTGTCAATAAAGCTGCTTGTATTTGCCCGTGTCCCGCCTGCCTCCGACAGAGCTGATTATTGGAGACCTCTCATAGTGGTATCGAGCTGCTGTCCCTGCTCTTGTTACCTTGCTGATAGTTTCATTGTTTAAATGCAGATGGAGGTGGACTATTGAACAGCCGAGACACTCGCCCCTAATGGTAAACAAACAATCGGAGCGGCATACACAGAGAAAGTGAGGTCAATAGAGTTGATTAATAAAAATAAGGAGACACATTATGGACACTGTGATCCATATTTCCTGCAGGTCACATCCTTGGTGATTTTCAGAGGAATGCTGTGTGAAAGATGGATAGATTAGAGTGGATAGATTTTGCAGGGAGGGATGGGGATGCTCAGTTACAAAATGGGGGGGGGGACACAAACAAAACATCTCATCATAATGTCGTCATGGTTTTCAACATTTTCACCTGTATATCAGGCGATCTCCGCTGTATGTTCACTGTAAGAATGATCATGGGCTGAAAGGGAGACTAACAATACAAGATACAAGTTAGCTGTGCCTCACAAACATCTGAATGGCCCGAGTCCTTCTGTAAAGATGTAAGCAGCTCAATTTTCACCTTATACATGGTCGCTGTGCTGCTGTCACAGTTTTTAGGAGCAAACAAAGACTGGAAAATGGAAAAGTCCTTTAGCGGCAATGTAGAATCGATGCATGGCAGATGGACTGCTGTAAGGACTTTAGATTACCTGGATGGGATCTGTGAGTTGGTGTGTTATTCCCCAAGACCCTAAAATACTAGACTCACATTACTATAATACCCCTGTGCACCTGTAGTCTGCCCTCCTCCCTAGTTACCATGGTGATGGCGGTTGTCCCCTGGATGCTGCTTGACATCCTCCTCATCACATTCTTTATATATTTTATAAATCCATATGATTTTGTTATCCTGTTTCAATATTATGTCCTTCTCGCTCACCGATATGTGAATGTTTTTTTCTTGGCTCGTCTTCCGTGTATGTGAATGGTGTGATGTGAGTCTGTGTGCATGTGTAGTCTGTCCTCCTGTCAGGTCTACATGGTGACGGTGGTCATGTGGCTCAGGTGCTGGGCTGTTCCGGTGGCATCCGGACACTGCTTGGCATCCTCCTCATCGTATTCTTCATATATCTTATAATTCCATTATAATTCTGTTATCCTCTTTCATTGTTGTGTTCTGTAAATTCTGTTTTGTTCTGTACACACAACATCCATTGCACGTTTGTCCATCTTGGAAGAGAGACCCCTCCTCTGGTGCTGTCCCTGAGGTTTCTTCCTATTTTTTCTCCCTGTTAAAGGGCTTTTAGGGAGTTGTTCCTTATCTAATGCAAGGGTCTAAGGACAAGATGTTGTGTTGCTGTAAAGCCCACTGAGGCAAATCTGTAATTTGTGATACTGGGCTATACAAGTAAATTTGACTTGACCATAATAGCAAATACCACAACACATGACACCCCTCTCTTTAGGAGCACATGAATAGTATTTTTTTTTTGTAAAAATAAATGCTCATTGCTGGTGACGATTCCAACCTTTCCTTCAAACTCCTGTGATTTTTTTTTGTCCCCTCTAACATATTTTGCTCAAACCTTTTCATTTCATTTATGCATTTGCCCTCTCCCTGACAATATGACAACTTGAGTGAAGTTTCCTTAAAAAAAAAATATCATGCAGGCATCTCTGTGTCAAAAATAATTGAAGGATACCCAACAATACTGGCCTGCTCAAAACATGTCTGGTCAGAGAGTAAAAAAAAAAGAAAAGAGGAAATTGGAATGTTTCATTCTTTTGATATCTGGCAGAAGTTACAGAAGTTCAAGCAAATGTGTGCGAATCAAGGAGCCAGTCTCATCTGTGATGTGTGAAGTTGGAGAAACATACACTTCTCTTTTCCACCTTGAAAGGCCCGGGTGCAGGCTGCCCCATACATCAAACTATATCAAAGAAAGGCTTGTGATGGAACTTTGAAGTGAAAGGAGCTGTGTGATTGGGGCAGTGATGAACTGAAACTAAAGAGACACGGTTCAACCGATGTTTCAATGCCTTGGAGTTTAGCACTTGAAAGACGGGGAGAAAGTATCAAACCATGCAATCTGTCTGCAAGCCAGTGGCTCATATACAGCTGATTAAAACCAAAGATATCTGTGTATTATGTGATCCCTGTGTATGTTACTGGAGTAGGTAACCGACCATAAGAGTCATGAATTACACAAGAGTCCTTCTATTGTGATGCACCTTTCAAGTGATTGCAAAAAAAATATAGAAAAAATATTTTTTACAAGATAAGATGTTTCAAGAGACCAGAGTGCTTTGAGAGAGGGAAAGAGGCTCATCTTAATAATGTATTTCATATGAATGCACTTATAACAAGAAACCTCAATTACTGAATTAAAAACTTAATTTTTTGATTTTTTGTTTATATTTGGGTTTTTGTTTTTTTGGGGGGAGGGGGGAGGGTTGGCCTTTTTCACTGCTGTCTTTTATGGCCTGCCAGAGTGTTAAATTGGTTCTGGTATCAATTTCACAGCATACAATGAAAATGCATTACAGTGTGTATCAATGTGAAAATGCAACGTGTCTCTCAGTAATTTACAATCAGTAGGCCTAGATAGAGGACAACTCTTTCTACTCTCTCTCTCTCTCTCTCTCTCTCTCTCTCTCTCTCTCTCTCTCTCTCGCGCACACGCAGCCCCGTCTTATTGGATCTCTGTGCACGCATAGTTTTAGCATAAGCATTTGCGGCTACTTGTATGTGACCTACAATGGCTGGATGTGATGGGAAAGCATCATGGGTGAGACAGTCTGAAATTATTGGCCGGTAAATAAAACATCCAGCTCTCGCAGGGATTCAGCTCATGGTTGCTGACCTCTGAAAGGTTAAACCCCGCAAAGAGGTTAAACCCTGAAAGAATTATTTTCATTACTTTTCAGCCTTTCCATCATCCCCTTTCCTTATGGGAATCAATGGATTAGTGCAGGTACTATTTTGTGTTGTTTTTCCATGGTTGTTGCGATTTCACTTTATGCAGTTTTTGATTATATCCCACATTCATGTGAAAAATTGGTGGCGACCACTGTGTTAAGACATCCAGGAGCTTTCAAGGTACGCTGAACCCAATAGCGATGTCACATAACTGTGTTTGTGATTAATACGATTTTACAAAGGGTTTTATTTATTTATTTATTCATTCATTCAACAGTTTGTTGACGGCACTGAGCCAATTTTTTTACTCGGTTTAGTTTCTCTTACTTTCTCTCAACACGTAACCAACCTTAAATGAAATAAGTACAATGTATTCAAAATGAACCCTCCCAAAAATTTAAAATCCTTGACCACATTTTTAAGCTTCAGCATTCAGTGCAAGATTGTTCCAGCAAAAACAATGAAGAACAACATTTACTGAGACATGAAAACAGTTAAAGGGAACAGCACATGCGAATTGCACAAATGCCCTCGAGTCTTACCTCCATTAAAGGGAAACTTCGCCGGTTTTTATGTGGATGTCCAATCAGGGTTGAGTGCAAATGTAGTTAATTGAATTGATAAATTCCTCAGCGGCGGCTATATTGACTGAGAAACCCAAGTTCTCTTGGTCGCGGAGCCGTGCCAGCAGTGCCTACATGTACCAGGATGCATTGCTGCGCCCGAACTTCTTACACCCAAACCCCAAATCCTTCCAAAGCGTACCGGCTCGTGGAGGTGGGTGTTTCTTGCGGCTGTGTGTACAAAGAGCGGTGTCTTTAAATCTTCACTCTTCGATCAGTAAACTGAGAAATGACATGAATTGAATTGGACAACAAACGTGCCTTCTCGTATCGTGCCTGGACAACTACAGAAAAAAGAGAGAGGAGGGAGAAAGTGTAAGTTACCACCGATTACCAACAGATGTTGAACGGTGCAAAGAATAGCTCTGAGCGACTAAAGAAAACCCCCAAATATGACGAGACAGCACCGACATCAGTACTGGGAAATCTTCGGGTATGCTCTTTGCGTTTTCCAACAGATGACTACAACAGGGACATACAGTCAAAGCTGATGGGAGGAAGCAAGAAGAAATTGCTGAAGACATCTGCTCTTCCCACTCGTTTTGGAAGCGATATTGGCCACGGCGATGAAGAACCCCCAGAGAAGCTGATGTTAGTTACATGGAATGCATAGCATGCAAAATTCTGTATTGTGTCTGCTCTGTTTAGTACTGAGATGGTTTACAGGTACAACTGCTAATCACAGTTACTTTTACTCTGTCACCATAGATTGAAGAGCAAACTGCCTGTGCCTCCACTGCTGCAGGCAGGGTACCCAGCTGTGGGGCAGAAACACAACCTGTAGCTGCTTCGGTCCACAGTCAAACTGGGCTCATTCCAGAAATAAGACTTGGCTATAACTTTAGAAACTAATGCTGATTGAAGCTTTGTCTTGAGCTCTGAGCAAAAGTTGATGTGTTGTTGGGTTGACATTCTTAAAGTAGGTCTAGTAGAAAGAAAGAGTGCCACCTTATTTTGTCATTGTAGGTTACAATGAAATTGTTCTCTGCATTTAACCCAACCTATTGTATAGGAGCAGTGAGCAGCTACAGCGCCCGGGGACCAACTCCAGTTCTTCTTTCCATTGCCTTGGTTAGGGGCACAAACAGGAGTATTAACCCTTACATGCATGTCTTTTTGATGGTGGGAGGAAACCAGAGTGCCCAGAGGAAACCCACGCAGACATGGGGAGAACATGTAAACTCCACACAGAAAGGACCTGGGACAGCCTGAGTTCAAACCCAGGACCTTGTTGCTGTGAGGCAACAGTGCTAACCACTGGGCCACTGTGCCACCCCTAGTAGTAGCCTTAGTAGTAAGGCTGTGTGGCTGTAGACCTACATGCAACAGTAGCTGAATGCATGTAGACATACATGCAGCATGCAGCAGTAGCCATCTTTGTTCATGGCCTCCTAGTGCCTTTTGTATTCTGTGCACTACTATAGCACTAATAAATATTTTGTTGCATTAAAGAAGCTTGCTATTTCTATATGTTTTTTTCCTTATTTTGGGCCAGCTTGGAAGCCCTCTCCCCACTGTTTTACGTGAATACCAGCATTTCAGTGTTGTAGAAATCTAATTTCTGAAAATAATGTATTTTTTTTTACATAACACAGTACACATAACAGTACATGCCCAAGAGACAACATTTCCCCTACATCAGGAATCAGGAACACTTTATTTGTCATTTCACTTCATGCAGTTGCGTACATGAAATGAAATGAAATGCTGTTTCCCCCAGCCCACAGCAGTACAACACAAAGACAAAAACACATCCAAAACTACAAGAACACACATATCCAAACTAGCACATACATCAAAACTATCCATCCATCCATCCATTACCTTAACCGCTTATCCTGCTCTCAGGGTCGCGGGGATGCTGGAGCCTATTCCAGCAGTCATTGGGCGGCAGGCAGGGAGACACCCTGGACAGGCCGCCAGGCCATCA
Organism: Lampris incognitus; assembly: GCF_029633865.1. Classification (NCBI taxonomy): domain Eukaryota; kingdom Metazoa; phylum Chordata; class Actinopteri; order Lampriformes; family Lampridae; genus Lampris; species Lampris incognitus. The sequence goes on along the minus strand of NC_079229.1, from coordinate 16,912,304 downwards.
CAGGGCCCACACACACACACACACATTCATACCTAGGGACAATTTTTTTTTTTTTTTTAGGACGGCCAATTCACCTGACTTACATGTCTTTGGACTGTGGGGGGAAACCGCAGCCCCCGGAGGAAACCCATGCAGACACGGGGAGAACATGCAAACTCCACACAGAGGATGATCCGGGATGACCGGACCTTCTTGCTGTGAGGTGACCCCACTAACCACTGCGCCATCGTGCCGCACATCAAAACTATTAAAAAAAAAATCACTGTCCAAGGGAACGAACGCCAGCCAGAATGACTGTCGAAACCGCCAGTCTGTATGAGCTAGCAGTTAGCTTAGCCCGCCCTGCTTCCGCGTCCTGTCAGACCGCCCTCGGCGTTTCCTCCTTGGGTGCAGCTCCAGGCAGGGGCCGTGGTCCCCGGGCCCACCGGACGAAGTAGGCCAAGCTCTCCCAGCCAATCCAGCACCAGCTCTCCCAGCCAGACACCCTCAACACACCTCCCCGCACTCTTCACAACAACATCAAAAACACAATAATCAATGCCGGGTGAGGCCGTCGCCAGACTGCCCTCGGTCTGCATGGGCAGGCAGTTAGCTAAACCTGACCCGCTCTCCCAGCCATCAGACGTGGACAAAGACACTGCATGGACAGCACTGGGTGAGGTCGCCACAAATGTGAATTCGCGCCACAATCTTCCGACACTGGCACTGGGTGAGGCCGCTGCAAACGCGAATTCATGCTGCCATCTTCCCACACCGGAAGCGGAAAGAGGGCAACTTGCTGTTTTGGATTACAATGACTATATTATGAAGCGGAAGCCTGCCACTAACAGCAAAGGTAGAAAACATATACATATTTTGTTGGTATTTTTTCTATATAATAACAATGACTATGCCACATGATGTCAGTGTAGACGTCACTGTGGACAATTTACATTGTGTTCACCTATGTCCCAAGTTGTTTTCCTTTTTTAATTGTTTGAATAAACTGAACACTTCACCCTCACCATTTTAGAGGTGATGAAAATATGACAGTGAGCACAAGTTCATCCAAGACTTTATCTGTTATAATTCCCTAAGTTTTACTTATTTTTTTCATTTCAGGTGAGGTTTAAGGGAAACTTGTTTACTGTTGGAGGACAAACTAATGGGTTGTGAAGACAGTTTACGAACCTCATGCACACTTCAGATTGTGCCTTGTTGAACTTCTCATTACGCGAAGACAGGACGCAACCTTTGCCTGCAAAGTGTGGACGTCATCACTCCTGCTCCCTTAGCCTGCTTTTCCCCCAAACATTGCAGCAGTTCCAAAACCATCCAAACAAGAAGCAACTGCGAAGCACCGGTCCCATTTTCCAAAGTGACGTAATCAGAAGTCTCGCAAAGTGGCTGAGGAAAAATAAAAATACTAGGCAATTCAGTTATTGGCCCTTTGGACTTATTTCACCCCTGTCAGTGACTTCATAACCCGTTAATTTATAATTTACATTTTCGGTTGTGCAATACTGACTTAACAGTACAATAATTCAACTTTATAACCGTGAAATATTTCAACTGGGCAATATTCTGACTTACATTTATGCTGGAACTGCATTCATACTGTAAATTCTGCAATATTTTTATATATTTTTTTCAATTTTTCTTATAATTTCACGTTTGCTTATTCATATTTTCTGTTCTACATTGTGAGCAACTGTACCATGACCTAGTTTCCCCGTGGGGATCTATAAAGTATTTCTGATTTGATTCTGTTGAAGGTTTTTCGTAGCAATGCAAAACCTTGAATAGACACCGAGTTGGAAATGGGTGTTCTTCAAAATGTCTTTTCAGGCAGTCATGCCAGGTTGCAAATAGATCTAGTTACTGTTGAAGGAACACATCTTGGACATGGAGAGAACACCGGCATTTACTGAAACTTTGTCTTGCAAAAATATAAACATGTTGTACCATGCATTGATAGTTCATTCTTTTTTGGTCTTTTATGAATTTTTTACTAAATGCCTAAATTGAAAAAAATTAATAACAGGTTCTATTTAATTGTCCTGTTTCCATAACAGGGTGAAATAGGTTTTTAAAGTGATTCATTCTCACTTAGAAAACCCACCCAAAGGCAACAGCTTTCCCTTTCTGCCACAAATTAATTATTTTTTTCCCCCATATATCACCCTCTCCCAAAAACAAAACTAATGTGCCTTGTGTCGGAAGAAAATGCAATGCATCTTGCCTCTAAAGTAAAATGTCAATGACCTCTGCCTAGACCAGCAGGTAGGATTTTGCATGCAACTGACACATACTTGATATGTACCTGCAACTTTGATAGTAATTAGTGTGAAAATAAACAATTCAAGTTTGTGTGTGTGTGTACACACACACACACTTGAATTTGCAAATATACAAATTCTCAACAATTCCCCTCCCAAAAGCTTTAAGGTAAAAGTGTCCACAAAGACTTGCATATCACTTAGTCAAAGCTTGTCCATTGCTTCGTCCACTTCAACATGCCCTCTGTACTAACAGTTGGGGGATATTCGGTTCTTATGTGATGTATGACACAGGCAGACAAGATGATGCGGTTCCCTTTGCCAGTTTTCTCCCTTTGTAGCACCCACCCAACAAAAAAAAAAAAAAAGCTGCCAGACAATATTGTCTGCAGAGAGCAAAAGACAGGAAAGAAGGTGGTTATTCATCAGGAAGCTATGCAAGTGCTGCTCGTATATTGTAACATTATCAGCTCCTCCTAGAAAGTTGAATCAGTTCATCTGGACACAAAGTTTAGTTGGAGAAACATTTCATTACTCATCTAAGTGACTTCGTCAGTTTCAGCTGACTGCGGGTATCCCCAACTTTATTACCAGCACAGTTGCATAACGACTGAAACCAGCAATCTCATGCAGTTGTCATGTGCAAATTGCCCTGCATACTAACCTGACTGCCAGTTTCAGTTGTTATGCAACTGTGGATAACAACCGGTTTTTCAAAGTGGTCATTGTATTTGCAAGTTACCTAAGTGAAGACAACAATAACGTAAGGGTGATGATACACTGGCCAACTTTTAGCCAATATGATAGGGGATGTGCTTGCCAACAGGAAATTTAGTGAGACAAGGGAAAATATATTCTAGAATTTATCTGGGTAACAAGAGGTTGCCATGCAATTAGTACAAACGTGTTGAGAAAACTGCTTTTCCCACGTTGCCGTGTATCACCCCACTAGCCTACAGCTATTACTTTGTTGGCCAAAACGGACTGTCAGGTGATAAACTACTCAGTGATCATCTGCCCACGCCCCTTCTGGTCTTGGTTGGCTTTTCCAGTTTGGGATCCTGAAGAAAGTATCCAGCACACCTCTGTCCATGTGAGAGGTTAAAACTTTCATGCATAATAACGCATACACAGGCTGTCTTGGGGTTGGCGTTGGGGATAGCATCCAAGAAAAACTGCCTGCGCTGAAATTCATATCAGCAGAATGATTGTTTCTGTTGGCAATTTGAGCGAAGGCACCACCAGTCGCTGTTTGTTCTCGGCAAATGAGGTTCTGGATGGTCCCCACCGGCCATATCCTCTTGCTTGACTAATGCAGCAGCAGCCTCAGCCTCTCTCCGCTGCATTTCTTCTGTCATATACTCTGAATCGAACAAATATGGTTGAATGTCTGAGTTGGCCAAAATACTGTAAAATGCATCCTCGTCCATAAGATCCTCTGTATTCATATTTTGGGATGCCATTTTCACTGTTGGAAACATAGCTAGGTTGCAGTACAAGGCAAAGAGAACAAGGAAGTTATGTTTTTGAGTCCCAAGCTGAACTTGCTTGTAGTTCAGGGGTGCCCAACTGGGCTGATCGCCAGCCGATTGCAAGATGATTTTGAACAATGGAGTTAGATTTTGAAAAAATTAATTAATTTAAAAAACATTGGCAGTCCCCTGTGTTCACATCTTGACTGACATCGAATCTGACTAACCATTAAGAGGCAAGGTCTGCGTTAGTCCTGTATTAGATCCAATGTCAATCAAGATATTATTGGCAAATTATCTCACTCACAAGCTCCAACATATGAAGGCGTAACTTTACATACACTGTCAGTATCAAAGTGGAGAAGATGAGATGAGAGCTGTGACTAATGTTAACAAGATTGACTTCTCTTTAATTTTCTTTTGAGTGTTCAGAGATGACAAACAGCAAAAATGGCAGAAGCCAAAAGATCGAAAACTTAAAATTTTCCCAATGAATGGGAGGAAGATTATTTTTTCGTTTCCAACGCAAAATCCATCTGTCTGATTTGCAGTGCTAGTGTGGCTATACCGAAGAAGGGTAATTTGGAGTGGCAATTTAATGTGGTACACAAAAGCTATGATACAGATTTCCTAGTGAAAACAGCTCTACAAACCAGAAAATTGCAAGAATTGAAGTCTCAATTAGCAGCGCAACAGTCAATTTTTACAAGACCCAACACCAAGGGTAAGGCTGCAACGGTAGAATTGTATCGTGTCAGTCATGTTCTTGCTAAGCATAAGAAATCTTTCAAAGATGGCGAAATTGTGAAAAAGGCGTTTGTTGTGGCTGCAGATGCACTCTTCGGTGATTTCAAGAATAAAATGGACATTGTGGATGCCATTAAAGACGTTCAACTATCCCGGAATACTGTTACACGGCGCTGTGAGGAAATGGCTGAGAATCTTCACGAGCAACTGAAGAAGGACATTGACGCATGTGAGTGTTTTCCCCTCCAGTTTGACGAGTCAGCCGATATGGTAGATGTGGCACAGTTCTGCATTTTCATTAGAATGGCCTTTGAAGACATGAGCGCAAAAGAAGAGCTGCTCGCCAATTTGCCACTTAAAGGACATACTAGAGGTGAAGATATTTTTCAAGCATTTGTGGAATTCGTTAACCAGAATAAACTGCCCCCTTTTAAACTCATCTCCATTACAACTGATGGTGCACCTGCTACGGTAGGCCATACTACTAATGGGTTGGTTGGATTGTGCAAGCAAAGTGATTCTTTCGCGGACTTCCTTAATTGTCATTGCATAATTCACCAGCAAGCACTGTGTGGAAGATCTTAAACATGAAAGAAGTGATGGATATTACTATTGTAACCGGTTATTTTCTTGCCCTGTGCAGGATTCGATACGGGGTGTACTGCACCACAAGGCGACATCACTAACCGCTCGGCTAAAGGGTCAGACCCTTTAGCTAGGGACTAATGTGTCTTATTAGTAGTTTACACTATGAAGCTTGTGTGCTCGGTTTGGGCAAGGCGCCTACAAAGGAGGCTATTTTGCGCACACATGGAGGAGACAGGAGCAGAACACAGACCTGTTGCTGCACATGGATGTAAGGTGGCTGAGCAGAGGTAACTTTTTGGAGAGATTCAGTGAGTTGTTGGAGGAAATCAAAGATTTTCTCAAGCTTGATATACATGGCGAATATACACAGCTAGAGGACAACGAGTGGCTTTTGGATTTTGCATTCCTAACTAATCTCACTAGCATGCTGAATGAGCTGAATTTAGAACTACAGGGAAAGGATAAATATGTATAAACATGATCAGCTCAGTGAACACATTTAAAAGCAAGCTCCAACTGCTGTCAAGTAGGCTGCAGGGCAGTGACCTGCGAAACTTTGCTCACATGCAGGCAGAACTTAAATGTCAGGGTAATGACACAGCACAGCATGATAATGCTCATTATGAGGAGCAATTTCAGAGCATCTTGTCAGAGTTTGATAGGTGCTTTACTGACTTTGCATCCATTGAACCTGTTGCCAGCTATTTGTGTTTTCCATTTGGAAGTATTGATGTGGATGACATGCCTCCAAAGTGGCATCACTGTTTCACCTGGACAGCCCTGCTGTGGAGAATGAGATCCTCACACTTCAAACTGACATTGAGATTAAATCCAGGGCAACACAAGGGATGAAGGGAGCATTCTGGGAGCTACTGCTGCAGGAAAAGTACCCCAACCTCAGGAGATGTGCCATGAACTTCACAACACTTTTTGGATCAACCTACCTGTGTGAATCTGCTTTTTCTCACATGAAGATCATCAAGTCAAAGCACAGCGCCACAATGACAGATGCCCTCCTTGTGGCCTGCCTAAGGCACGCAACCAGCTGCTATAACCCTGACTATGAGAAACTAGCCTCCTCCTCCCAGTGTCAGCAGTCCCACTAAGGTAGAGAATGACATGCATTTCTACCCGTCTAACACAGAACTATACTGTATAGTACCTGTATTATTTTCTGTTTGTTGTGTGTATTGAATGGGTATTACAGTAATATGGTTCCATATTTGGGCTGGTAGATCTCAGCTGGCTGACAAATGTAAAAGTAGATCTTGGTTCAAAAAAAGGTTGGGCACCGCTGCTGTAGTTCTTCCTTGTCACCAACTATGTCACTGACACATCAAATTATGACGCTGGTGCCACAAGAAGAGCAGATTTTTCAACTACGTCCCAGAGACACAGAGAACATTGGCAATAACTGCAGATGTTTGCCACACTATATCACAGATTCGGATAGATAGAGATAAGGTTGAAAATCAGCGAAGTGGTCCCTTTAAATAATTCAAGTTTTAGATGACAAATATGAAATACATATTATTCTTTTTTCTTTTCTTTTTCTGTGCTGTCAGCAGGCTTGGCAATGTTACACAGGGAATGTGTATTGTATGCCAACATGTACTAGACAGAGTTGATCTGCAAGTGGAGTGCAGATTCTCCACCTGCAAAGGCAATCTTTCAGAAAACCCCACTGCCCCGCACACCTGCGATGCCTATCATAGAAAAGCCATGCAGCGGGAGCAACTCTGACAGCCGCCCCTGCTCCATGGCCCACACATAAGACGACGAGCCACTACCCAGGCCCTTGTAGCTGACCAACCACCCATACTGACCCACCCATCCCGGTAGTTCCAGTGCTTAATGTGCACTTGTGTCATGTATGGAGTTAAAATGGCAGGGTGTGGGGGTATGAGTCATCCAAGCTCATCAAACCCAAACCACTCACACCACTTGTGCTCAGGTGACCCTGATCTGGCAGTGGGTGTTGATTGGAGTATGGTTTGTGTGGATGGTTGTTTTTACTAAACTAGTGTGATTTGGATTAAAATTTCAGGACATTGTCGAGTTGCAAGCAGAAGCAGGAGCGCTGTGGGCAAAACCTCAACTGCCCACCACGTCTTCACCCAAATGGCTCATACCTCACCTGTTCCGCAAACCCTAGGCCTATCATTTGGTGTGTGTGCTGCATATGCATTCCAGAACTGGGAGAGAAAGGCGAGGCACAGCAAAACCAATGCAGGAGTGCAGCCGGCCAGAGAACGGCCAAGCAGAACCCCGGGACTGGCCCACCATGTGCCTCCAGCATGGCGGGCTGTCCTGTACATCCAGCAAGCCCCTGACCAGTGCTCAGCCATCACACATGCAGGTCATGTACAGCCAACATCTCCCCACCCGCTACCCGGCCCCAGCGAGAAGCACTCCATACACCAAGAACAGCAAGGAGACCACACCTTGGTTGTCCAGGAAGACAAAGCCCCCTCGAGGGTGATCACCACCCAGGTAAACCCACCCCGGACACACTCAGCCAGGATAAAGTGCCCTCCCAGTGCTCATGACCAGGTGGCACATCCCACCAACCCCGGCACACCCCCCTCCCCCTCTATGGCATGTGGGCAGTCATGAGAGCCCCACCATCCCACCCTCAGGAGAGGCGGTCCCACTGGCGCACCTGCCTGCTGACTACGGGACCCAACCCCAACCCAGCCACTCAGACCTGAGCCCCGATCCCATGAATGAAACTCCTAGGTGACCTCTTAAGCTGACTACAGGTCCACCTGCAAACCATAGAATCTTCACGTGCCTCTGCTGGCCCAGCTTAGAAGTGGGAGCCAACACCCCCCTCAGGTCCACAGCCCTGGCCCAGGATCACCCTGTAACTACAGCACCCAGCTCCCAGGACAATCCCCATAGCCGCAGGACACCCAATCAACCATAGGGACCTGGCACTGCATGAAAGTCCCCCACATGTCTGAGACCCATGACATCGTACTGGATCAGGAATACTCATGTGTCAATGGATTGTCATTGATAAAAGCCCATATTTCATTAAATGAATCAACTTTGTTTTTGGATAATGTCACTAGTCTTTCGATTGAGATATATTCTATTAATATATGGGATGTGTTGAGATTGTTTCTACTTTTCCAGTTGAATAGAACTGTTTTCTTGGCAATTGTTAAGGCAATCAAAATGGGTTTCTGGTGTTTTGGTGGTGTTTTGACTGAAGAGAGATCTCTGAGAAGACAAAACGATGGAACTGGAATGCTGTGGCCCAGCAGAAAGGATAGTTTATTAATTATGTTGGTTCAGAATGTTTGAGTAGGTGGGCAGAGCCAGATGGCATGGAAGTAATCGTCCGCGGTATTGAGTGGGCAATGTGAACAAGTGTCCTAGTCTAGAAATCCCATTTTGAACATTTGTCGTTGGGTGCTATGTGCTCTACGTAAGACGTTGGATTTGGACGTATTTTTGAATTGCGGGTCATAGAAAATGGGTTATTACAAATATATACTTCCAGAAGGCAACATCAGTGGTGACAGCAAGGTGTCTTTTCTACTCTGTGGTTGGTAAAGACACAGTGTCACCTGTTTTTACTAAGTTTGTATGCTCTAGAAAAAGGTTATTTTAAGCTAGCAATATGAGTAAGATCATTGATCATCAGAGGTTGTGGTTAAAAGATGTGATTCATTAATTTGATTTTTACTTTTAGAGATTGCTGCAGTTGGAGATATTGAAGCTGTGGCCACAGATGTCATACCTGTGGGCAGTGGTGGGCTATCAGGGCCTTCTCTGCAGACCCTATCAAAATCAAAATCATAATTTGTTTTTCATAGTTAAATTGAAGTGTGCCTGAAATGTGTCTGAATTCAATTGCTTGTTTTCTTGTGGGGCTGAGCAAGGATTTCCTATGTCAGAACGTCACCTAAATGCACCACAGCTCTTTGGACCAGCACTAGTGGTATTGCAAGCCTTTCATTGAAGCCCAAAGCTGCAAACTGGTTACAACTTTGTGGCTGTATCACTCATTCACAGCTATTGCTGATCTTTTTGCCAATCTAATTCATGTGCCTTTTTCAAGGCGATTGTTGGAGACAAGAAAGAAATAATTACTAGAAGAAGCTCTGTGCCTAAACTGGATGGGCTTACCAAGGCCAGCAAAGGCAACTTGTATGTTTCATTTTTCTTATAGAACTGAAGGCAGTGCACTGATAATATTGTGGCTGTTCTTTATCTAATTTGTTGCAGTTGCGCGAGAGAATGGTGAACACTGTTAGATCAACTGTGGAAACTTATTTGTTGTTTTTGTTTTTGTGCCATGTGATGTGCATGTGCAATCTGGTTGCTGAGTGACATAAAGGAAGATCTGATGGTGATGATGTAATAGCTGCTATAAGTGCACAGTAGTGTGCATGTGCATTGTGGTTCTTGAAGATCAGCTGGTTTGTTGATGCTGATGCAGTAATGCATATAGTGTATTTTGTATGTGGCTGTGTTGGCTGTATCGGCACCCATATGAGAAATGTGTGTGTGTGTGTGTGGGGGGGGGGGTGCAGTTTGTTACTGAAGGCCCTGACCAAAACCCCAAGGTATGCTACTTCCTCTGGGTTAATGTTGGAAATGATCAAAATGAATTGTTTTTGAAAATGTTTTCCAGATGAGTGATTCCTTGTCACTTCCAAGACTTGAAGATTAATGGGACTTTTTTTTAACCTAGGTTGTGCCAAATTGGAGTGAGTTTCTTTGGAGATAGAGTGTAAATGTGAGAGTTTGTTGAATTTCCACCAGGCTGTCAGAGGAGTTCCGATGAATAGATTTTTAAAGTAATTGTGTTTCTTAATTGATTCAGAGAGAAATGGGTGATCAAACATTGACAGTTCCTGACATTGTTTGTTCTATTTCCAGCCAGATATGATTTAAATATAGGTTAGAACTTTACAACCATCTTATATATATATATATGTGTCCTGAGTTCGAGCCCCAGGGTAGTTCAGCCTTGGGGGTCATCCTGGGTCGTCCTCTGTGTGGAGTTTGTGTGTTCTGCCCGTGTCTGCGTGGGTTTTCCGTTGGGTGCTCCGGTTTGCTCTCACAGTCCAAAGACATGCGCGTCAGGTGAATCGGCCATACTAAAATTGTCCCTAAGTGGGAATATGTGTGTGTGTCTGTGTGTGTGTGTCAGCCCTCTGATGGCCTGGCAGCTTGTCCAGGGTGTCTCCCTGCCTGCTGCCCAATGACTGCTGGGATAGGCTCCAGCATCCCCGCGACGCTGAGAGCAGGATAAGCGGTTTGGATAATGAATGGATGAATGTAAAGTTCGAAAATCAAATTCCAAAACAGCAATGTAATGTTTAAATTATTTTATGAATGTACTTAGCTTCCATGCTTGGCAATCGCAACTGTCCAAGGGATTGCACGTTCCCCGAGTTTTTTTCTTCCTTTCTTTCTTTCAACCCACTACCGCTTTCAACAAAATGAATCGAAAGTGCCCCATGCTATAACCATGAACCAAGAGCACCCCTCAATAGATAAAATAAAACACCATCAAATTACAACACAAGAAGCATCACATGCATTATAATCCATAATCATTACAATGGTTAGCCAGCTAGCAGTGTGAAATTTGAGGTGGATAGATGGCCACAGATTTTGGTATCTCTGTGTTGTTGTCAGTTTAATTCTTTTTTTTGGGGGGGGGGGGGACTTCCAGTAGAAAATCTTGGTTATAGAGTCCGGGGCATTGAAACACTTAGCTGTTAGTTGAACGGGGGTCATTAAGAAAATGCAGTTCATTTTTTGGTAGTATATTCATTTTTTACTTCTGCTTTCCTGCCAAGAAGCAGACCTTACCCAACCTACCCTTGTAGGTTGTTTGGGTAAGGTCTGCTTCGATGGATTCAAGTAACGGTGTAAAGTTAAGAGCAAACAGGTCTGACAGATTGGTGGAGATATCAATACCTAGGTATTACATTACATTACAGTCATTTAGTCAATACTTTTATCCAAAGCGACTTAAAATAAGTGCATTTAACGTAGGAACTCAGGAGAACTACTAGTCATAAGTGCATCTTCTCTCTAAACAAGCATCTAAGAGCAAAACCAGTGCTCAAGTAAAAGCGGGAGAAAGAGATTTTTTTTTTAAATGAGTGAATACAGTAAGTGCTACGAGCAAGTAACAGGGTAGTAGTTCTTGAAGAGGTGAGTTTTCAACCTGCACCGAAAGATGGGCAGCGACTCCGCTGTCCTGACATCAGTGGGGAGTTCATTCCACCACTGTAGGGCCAGGACAAAAAAGAGCCATGACCAGGTCGATCGGCAGCAGGGGCCTCTGAGCGATGGGACAACCAGGCGTCCCGTGGCAGCAGAGCAAAGTGGTCGGGCGGGGGTGTAGGGCTTGACTGTTGTAATGATTAAAGGAAGACTCTTGAGTTACAGCATTCCAGTTTTCCCCACTGAATGGTACTAGACCAGTTTATTGAATAGTCTGAAATGGTTGAAAATATTGAGATAAAATGTAATACCTCTGGTAGGGGTGTTGGCATGTCCCATAACAAAATTTCGTCTGCATATAAACTGATTTTGTGAACAGTTTCTTGTTTGTATGCCAAATTTATTGTTGTTTTGGCGAATGGCTGCCATAAGAGGTTCAATGAAGATGGCAAATAGCAGTGGTGAGAGTGGACATCCTTTTATCATGCAATGTTGTAAGGTGAAATGCTGTTGTAGGTACCCATTTGTGATGATAAAACCTGATGGTGATTTGTTCAGAATTTTAATCCATTGAATGAGTAACTCACCAAAACCAAATTTTTGAGAGTGGCGAAAAGATATGTATAATTAACTCTATCAAACACTTTCTCGGAATCAAGAGGAGCAATAATGTATTTAGGTTATTCCCTTGGGATACACTGATGAGAATGAATAAATGGCACATATTGCTGAAAGAGTGTCTAGCTTTGATATAGCCTGTTTCTTGTGGGTGAATTATATAAAAAATGACTGATTCAATTCTGTTGGTTAGTGTTTTACCATTGATCTTAGATCACAGGTAATTAAAAACCTAAATGAGAGCAGTATTCATATTTGGAGGCATAGAGGAGGATAATTTTATCTCTGTAATCATTTAGATGAATATTGAGGATGTGATTGGCCAGAATTCGACTGGGTTGCCATCTGAGCCAAGTGATTTATTGTTTGGCATGGAAAGAAAAGCTTTCCCGAGTTCTTTTTAGGCTATGGGTAAGTCAAATTTATTGGCCTGCTTTTGGGATAGTTTTGGGAGGTTGGTGTCATTGATGAATGAGTTTCAAATCTAGATTCCTTACCTGAGTGATACAGTTTATTATAAAAGTCCCCAAAAATTGTATTGATCTCTTGCATACTATTTGTTATATTACCATGTGTATCCGTAATGGCTGTAATGAGTGTTTTTTCTTTGTCGCATTTAAGTTGCTTGGGAAGAAATTTACCTGTTTTGCCATGAAATTCAAAGTGGTTCACTCTAGCTCATTGCATGAGAAATTGTGACTTTTGCTGTATGATGTGATCTCATTTTGGATTTGCTCACTGGGTGAAAGGGCTAGTTTGGAGTACAAATCTTTTATTTTCAGTTCTTGCTTATTTTGACATCCCTGTTCTTTCTTTTTCATGTGTGAGGAGAATGATATAATTCTACCTCTCAAAACTGCTTTGGCCATTTCCCAGAGTACCAATGGGGAAATTTCTAGAGAGGCATTCAGTTCAGTGAATGATGTCCATTCTCTGCAAAAGAAATTGTTAGATTCTTTGTCTTTAAGAAGTGAGTGGCAGATCTGAAAATATAACATTACAGTTATCAAGTCTGGATGAAACAAATGCATTTATTAGAGTCTGTGTCAGCCATGGATAGGAAAGACCTAATTTTCACTTCCAACTATACTCATTGACCCTTCTACCTGTTGTCTTTCTGGGCGGGGTACAGGACCTTCCATCTCTCATTGATCTCTTGGGGGAATTAGTCATTAAGTTCAAACATGGTTCCCTTCAGCTCTCATCCTCTGCTCTGGACCAGATCCTTTATCTGGAAAAGTTAAAATTTGGCAATAATGGACCTGGGTCAAGTTCCCGCGTGGGTACCCAGTCAGTGGACCCGGTGGAAGCTGATCTGGTTCACAGTCTCCGACGGAAGTTTCAGTGCCGAATGAAGTGAGTGGTGGTGCTGTTGGGGATCCCAGAAAAAATGTGGTTATCATTTATACTTATTGTTTGTACATCCAGGATAGTCTGTTTCATCAATTTATTTTCTTTTTAATGACTTCCATCTGGGTGCTGAGAAGCTTCATGATGGTTTTAAGTTCCGCCTTCACATTGTAGTTTGGCGACTAGGTATTGCATGAAGTCCAAATAGGCTTTCAACTTGATAATATCTAGGTGTAGTTTACCTAGCATGTCCAACTTTTTATTGATAGAAGCCAAGACACTAACCTCCACTTCGGTAATCAGTAGGAGGCCTGTGTCGGTGGCTGAATCTGCCTTCTTCCTCTTAGCCGATTTGTTGCAGTTGTTCTCCATCGCGTACCGGTCCTCCACCGTGGTGTATATGGTGTAAAGTCCCATGGGGTGACCAGTCTAATTTAGGCGCAGATGCTTTTTATTTTATTTTTAACTAGCAGTTTGTTATTCTTATCTGAGACTGAGCTGATTGTCAGCATTTAGATCTTGCAGCTGGGTGCCGCCATGTGAGATCTGTTCTTACCTCATGCTCTTGTGAGATTACAGCATACCTCACCTCCTTGAGGAAACTCACCTCTGCAGTACATAGTCAACCTAGGTATTTTATTATGTTTCTGGACAAAATCACATGGTTCTTCGGTTATTTCCAACTGATAATTATCCATTTCCCAAGTACAGAGCATCCATTTTATACTGAAAACCATTAGTCTATCACCAGATTGGTTACTTATACATTTAATTACCTTTGTGCTAGAGATTGCCCTATGACGAAGTTAACTTAAATAAGTGCAATAGCAATATCACTAATAGCCTTCAATTCACCCCACCGACATCTATTTGTTTGCAGAGATGCTTGAAAGAATTAATGCTAACAATAACAGCAGAGGCCCCATTTAAGTCATTAACTCTGCATCGCATGTTGTAATGCTCCCAGTGCCATGTTTCCGTTTTCATTTGGCTCATTACTGCCAAAGTGGTGCCAGGAATGGTCAGGATGATGTCACTGATATGAATGAAGACCATGGGAGTGATTTGTTTAAATGCCTCTGTGTAATTGAATCGCGTTAGCTAGATATGCAATTGAATCATGTTTACTTCACTGGATTGGCTTGTGTACAGCATGTACTGTGTGTAAATGTGCATGTGTGTATGTGTTCGCAAGTGTGTGTGAGATTTTAAAAAAAAAGGTAGAAAGTGAGAGGGAAACAAACAGATAAATGACAAGAGATAAAGAGAGCCCAGAATGTAGGCTTACATTATTATAACGACAAATAGTGAAATCAAAAATATCATAGCTATTCAACTACGCACAATTGTAATTATGTTTTCAGGGGGTAGATGATGAAGTCAAGTTTTTGTACTGTTTATTGTTTATTTATCAAGCTATTTTCAATAGCTTCAATACAAATTATTTTATTGCCCTTGTATACAGAACACACTTGCAAATAAATGCTGTTTCTAAAGTATGAGTGGCCTGTATGAATAAAGGTTACTGATTTTTCTTTTATCTAAGTCATTGTCAGTGGGTAAGTGATGTGTAAAGATAGTTCTAAAGTTATCATCTGCGAAAAAACACAACTTGATGTACTGTACAGATAGAAGGAAGCACAAAAAAAAAGGTGCACACACGACCCTGCAGAAAACCCTCTTGCTGGCTGTGTTTCTGGCTCTCTTTCAATTCACACACAGCATCACACCACAGAGCACACACGTGCGTGGCGTGCTATCTGATTTGGCAGATCCCTAACTGTGACAAATCAGCGTGTGTAGAGGACAGACAGGAGGATTATCCAAATTCAGAAGCCTCGGCCTCCCCTGGTTTCCATACTGTTTCAGTCAGTCATTAGAATAACAATAAGTACAATGCACATGCTGCCATAAGCTGACACTCATCCAATACCCAGTAGGCAGCAGGGATTGGGTCATGAGAAGTGTGCCTGTGTGTGTGTGTGTGTGTGTGTGTGTGTGTGTGTGTACGTGTTGGCATTGATATATTAGTATGTGGTTGAGATCGGATGATATTGATGATAGCAACTTGCAGTGAGAGGCCTTATTTGTTTTTACAGGTATATAATAATTTGAAACACCAATAATAATATTTGTAATAATATTTGTAAACACGTGCAAGTGTGTGTGTGTGTGTGTGTGTTTGTGTGTGTGTGTGTGTGTGTGTGTGTGTGGGTTGTAGTCTAATAATGCAGTGGTGATGATGGTGACGCGTGGCGTCCCTGTCGTGTGGCGAATAATTGATTAGTTAAGGGGCACACACTGCAGAGCTTGGAACGTGTGTGTGCGTGTGTGTGTGTGTGTGTGTGTGAGTGTGAGGCAATTGTGTGTGCTTGTGTGCAAAAAAGATGTAAATATGTTCCTGTGTTTGTGTGTATGCGCAAGTGAGCTTTTGTGTGTGTGTGTGTGTGTGTGTGTGTGTGTGTGTGTGTGTGTGTGTGTGTTTGTGTGTGTGTGTGTGTGTGTTGGTGCGTGCCGAACCAATGAATGTGTGTGTCGTCAGACCTCCTAAGCTGAATATTGATGTATTGATCAGGCGCTCGTGTTGCTCAAAGCCATTTGGCCCATGGGGAGTCTTCCTAACACACACACAAATGCACACACATGCACATAGACTCATACACGCTCATAGAGCATGGCTATTGACAGCTGTGTCATCCTTTCTGCGAGGACAATTGCTGACAACTGGCGTTGTTTCTCATCATATTGAGTCATTGTCTTATCATAGAGAGGCACAATGCTCTGGCAGAGCACACCTGCCACGATTCCATTCACTGAGATGCTAATGCAAGACATAATACCCTTATGGAACAAAATAGCCTTACGGCCCACCTATTGGCCTTCTACATGTGGTATTGTATTGTTATAATGATGACATATCCCAGATGTGCTCTTCACTGTCTGAAACGAACTCAAAACAGCTGAAGATATGCTTGGGTTAACATACAATAGGAACACTGGTCATTGCTTGAGTCTAGCAGAAAAAAAAACACACACACATACACACAGTACTTCCAGTGTTTCTGTCATTTCGATCCATGTCTCTATCACATATACATTATTATAAATCCATGAACACCTGGAGAATGCTTCATGGTGAGACAATATTTCACACACATAGTGAGAGGAATTATGGGAACAATGGAAGCACTAATTTAGCTTGCTCCTCGAGATGCAGTGGTCTCACAAAGTACCCAGAGCTCTCATACAAAAAAAAGTAGTAACGAAGTGCTTTACTTTTTTCTGCTTCCGGTGTGGGAAGATGGCGTCACTAATTCACATTTGCAGCGACCTCACCCAGTATCGCTTAGGGAAGATGGCAGCGCAAATTCACGTTTGCGGCAGCCTTACCAAGTACTGTCCATGCAGTGTCTTTGTCCACGTCCGTGTCTAAGTTTGTCTTCGTTTGATGGCTGGGAGAGCTGGCGCTGCATCGGCTGGGAGAGCTTGGTCTGCTGCGTCCTGTGGGCCAAGGGATCACAGACCTGCCCGGAGCCGCGCCCGAAGAGGAAGCACCGAGGGCAGTCTGACAGGATGCAGAAGGAGGGCAGGCTAAGCTAACTGCTAGCCCATGCAGACCGGCAGTTCCGATAACACAGAGGGCAGTCTGGCGGTGGCTTCACCTAGCCTCGACTGTGTTTTTGGTGTCGTCATGTGGAGTAGAGCTAGCGCTGGATCAGCTGAGGGAGCCTGATCTGCTGTGTCCCGTGGGCCCAAGCATCATGGCCCTGCCCGGAGCTGCGCCTGAGGAGGAAACACCGGGGGCAGTCTGACAGGACGTGGAAGCGGGGAAGGCTAAGCTAACTGCTAGCCCATGCAGACTCAGTTGTGACAGTCATCCTGGCTGGTGTTCATTCTCCTGGACAGTGTTTTTTTTTTAAATTTATTTTGTTTGGATATATGTGTTCTTGTAGTTTTCGGATGTGTGTCTTTGTCTTTCTGTTGCACTGCTGTGGGCTGGGGGGAAACGATGTGTCGTTTAATTTCATGTGTGCAAGTGCATGAAATGATTCCAAATTACTTGCTAACAGTTTTATCAAATCTAATCCAAACACGTCGAGGAGGAGTTAATGATTAGCGCTAACCCATTTACAACCTGGTAGATAGCACACATGGTCTGTAGGAGTAAAGATGCTGGCTTTGCCTGAAGATCATGAAGATTTTGTCTGCATGAAGTTTTGAACTTGAGTCTGTGACTTGGATTGGCTCAACAGAAGCAGCAACATCCAAATTGCTCACAGCCGCCAACGCCTTGGAATGAAAGCCGGGAAAAGAAATCATTGATATTTAATGAGATCAGAAACCATCACTTAAAATGCATCATCTATTACACTCAGTCTCTGCAACTGCTGTGTGTGCGCGCGTGCGTGTCTGTGTGCGTATTTTGTATGTGCATGTGGCAGACAAACATTGTAATGATTCAGTATCATATCATTTTATCAATCAAGCCGTGTCTGTGAGACACGGAAGGCAATTAGCTAATGTGTTTGCCTAAACTCATCAGTGGAGGCAATTAGCAAGCTAAACAGATAACAGCGCGCCATCCATCAGACACTAGACAAGAGGAGAGGAGTGCAAAGGAAGGATGGGAGAGGAGAAAAAGAGACCAGAGACGGGAAAAAAGAGAGGGGAGGAGAGGCGAATGGAGGACCAGAGTAGGATATGAAAAGCAAATGAGAACAGGGAGGGAAAATTTGTGGAAAAAAAATTTTTGTGAATAGGATAAAAAGATGAGAGAAACCTGATAAAGTTCGTTGGCTCAAATAAAGGCCTATCTGTAGCACCAAATCCATCTCTCACCCTTTCCCCCCTCCTCCTTTCCCCTTTCCGTCTCTCTTATTCTAATTACAACAGATGGCATTGAAGTGGCAGCCAGAGCATATTTCATTGGGAGGGAATAAAAGCAATTAGACATTCAATTTGGTGTGTAATTAATCCCACATCAAAGCCTTCATTAGCGTGCTGGCGTTAGTGAAACATGTCTCTCTGAGAGGCCTGATAATAGCCCTCTTCGTCAAGGGATCAGCGCTAAGAGGGAAATCAAACAAGGTTAAACAAAAGCCATTGTTCCATTGGCAGAAAGACGGAGACAAATGAGGTGGCGAGACTGAGGTTCGACAGACTGTTTTACACACACGTTCAAATCCAAAGCTTTTTTCTTTTCTTTTTTTTTACCAGTTAGAAGTATTAACCATTTAACCCTGGATCCAGGTGAGGTCAGCGGTGTTGTTCCTTCTCAGATCACGTCCACACCAGCACATGAATATGAAAATGCATTTTTCTTCTGTATTCTGGCCTTCCATTCATACCAAGCCAGCATCTGCGGACACCAAAAATGTATATTTTCACAAAAGCTCTCCAAGTGATCACAGTTCATCTGAATTGGAGAGTCCATCTGTCACCATATTACAATGCTGTGGTTGCAACTATTCCCCAATCCTCTGTGAATAGCACACATGGCCATTGTACTTCTAGTTAACGGTCACAGCAATTTGCATATGAAACCGGTCGTTGGGTTCGGTCGTTATGCCACTGTGTTGTTTATAAGGGTGGGGATACCTGCAGTCAGCTGAGACCAAAGAGGTTACTTAGATGAGTGATGCAACGTTTCTCTCAATAAACGTTGTGTCCAGATGAACTGATTCACCTTTCTGTGATTTCCTTACCTGGATTGTTGAGCATACATCAAGATGCTCCCCAAAGTGGATGAATTTGGAAAAAGTCAGTCTTGCTTTGTAGAGGAAAACTGAGCTTTATATAAAACACTGATGCATGATTGTCATGCGATCCAGTTTCTAGCCGTCTGTTGGCTTGCACGTGCGCGACAGAAGACAATAAGTTGTTTGTTGATTGGTGTTTCAGTGTGGATGGTGAACTCACTGAAAACGATATGAGAACGTTGGTTTGGATAGCAAACCTCTGACCCAGGTTCAACATGAAAATGACATTCTCCGATTTCTCTGGTGTGAACATGGCACAATCTCACCACCCCATCTCAAGCCCCACTGTCTTGTATTAATCTGGGAATTGAACCTAGCTGCACGGTGGCCCAGTGGTTAGCCCTGTTGCCTCACAGCAACAAGGTCCTGGGTTCGAACCCCAGGCCGTCCCGGGTCCTTTCTGTGTGGAGTTTGCATGTTCTCCCCGTGTCTACATGGGTTTCCTCTGGGTGCTCCGATTTCCTCCCACCATCAAAAAGACATACATGTTAGGGTTAATACTCCCGTCTGTGCCCCTGAGCAAGGCAGTGGAAGGAAGAGCTGGAGTTGGTCCCTGTGTGCTGCAGTTGTCCATTGTTCCCATACAATAGGATGGGTTAAATGTGGAGAACACATTCATTGTAACCTACAATGACAAAATAAAGTGGCTTTCCTGTTTTTCCTTCGTCCTTCTTATTTCTTTTTTTATCAAATATTATTGATCCCAGTAAAATCCCGAATTCTCAAGTCTCTGTTTACCCTGCAGTATGTGGCGTGAGTTGCAATGAAATTCTTTAAAAAAAAAAGCTCCTATCAAAACTGGGTGAAACAAACAGAAGGCCAGATGTGCTACGATGGTCACAGCATCGATGTGCTAGCCCACAACACGAAACTCAAGAAAGGGAGTGAACAGAGCAGAAATCAAGAGTAAAAACCTTTTTTCTTTTATTTACTAGAGGACGGACGGCACACAGAAAGATTAGCACTCCAGAGGACACACAATTAATCCAAATTTATTGTTATCATTTTGGTCCCCGTGTATTGGTCTGGTTTTCGAGCCTCGGACGAGGTCGTCGTATTTTCAGCTGTCATTTATATACACCTTGCACAGGTAGCGAGAGGGGACTGTTGTGGTCTGTATCTTTCCCACACAGATACCTCTGACAGGACATGAAGTCCCTTTATGATCCCTGTGAGATTGTTAAGTTGGGCTCATACCTGTAAACAACGCTCCTGTACTTTTATCCTGGGGAAATTATTGAGTTATCGTTATATGGCACATAAAAAGCCCACTGTTTTCGCTTCCCAACAGAGACTTTTATTTTTATTTGTTAGTTTTGTGTGTGTGTGTGTGTGTGTGTGTGTGTGTGTGTGTGTGTGTGTGTGTGTGTGTGTGTGTGTGTGTGTGTGTGTGTGTGTGTGTGTGTCCGTCCTTTCCTAGGTGGACCAAAAAAAAAAAATCATTCTTGGGCTGTTGCTTTAGTTGTTGTCGGGTCACAGTGTTTATAGCACCCTCCAGTCCATGCAGTCAAAGCGCTGTATGGGTACACAATAGACAGTTTAGGAAAGTATTATTCTGGGCGTCCGGGTAGCATGGCGGTCTATTCCGTTGCCTACCAACACAGTGATCGCCGGTTCGAACCCCCTGTGTTACCTCTGGCTTGGTCGGGCATCCCTACAGACACAATTGGCCGTGTCTCTGGGTGGGAAGCCGGATGTGGGTATGTGTCCTGGTCGCTGCACTAGCGCCTCCTCTGGTCGGTCGGGGCACCTGTTCAGGAGGGAAGGGGAACTGGGGGGGAATAGCGTGATCCTCTCAAACGCTACATCCCCCCCGGCGAAACTCCTCACTGTCAGGTGAGGAGTGTCAGGTGAGGAGTTCCACTGTCAGGCTGGTGACTCCACATGTATCGGAGGAGGCATGTGGTAGTCTGCAGCCCTCCCCAGATCAGCAGAGGGGGTGGAGCAGCGACCGGGATGGCTCGGAAGAGTGGGGTAATTGGATGGGTACAGCTGACAATCGGGGAGAAAAAGGGGAGAGAAAAAAAACATGCAAAATTCATCTTTAACATGAGGAACACTTCTACCTTGTAATAATCTGTTCCAACCTTTGCTATGCCTCCTTATTTATCATAAAATCCCTCCTCTCATTGTCATTGTCCTCGTTTCCCTCTGAATTTCCCCCTTTTTTATCGGTTTGGGTCATTGTCTCTCATTGTGTTCGTCCTTACCTTTTACCCTTTTTGTTTTACCTGTCGGCCACTTTTGAGTGCACGAGGCGCCGCCGGTCTTGAGAGAGCACAGATTTCGCTTTGAGGTGTTGAAAGCTAGCTAATAGCTACCGTAGCAGCCACAGCGACCTTGAGACGTCAACACAACGCCAAGGAACATGCTCTCACGTTTTTAACACCCACACAAAAAAACACCAACGCACACTGTCACGCACATTAAAAGGACCACACAAGGCCTTACAGATGTGCACGGAGGTATCTTGTAGGTGTGCAGGCGCGCAGACACACACGAGCAGATGCACGCGCACACACTAACATGCACTCACACCGGACCCATAAACGCACATCAGATTGGGCGATTGTGTGATATGATGAAACGGGTGGAAACTTACTCCGGGTATACAGCGTTGTTTTCGGTTGCGAGTGTTTGCCTGTGTTTGTGTGCCGTGTGCTTTTTGTGTCTCCAAGAGGGGCTTTTGCTTCTAATTCAAGGGAGACGGGTGACGGCAAAAAGGAAGAGTGCCCACATGCAAAATTGACGCGTGGAGAGGTGAGGAACGAGGGAGGGACGTGGGATGAACAGATGAATAAAACAGAACAGTCTGTCTCTGACTGCAAGTGCCTTCAAGAATTCCAAAACTTCATTTACTCTGGAGGACGGTGTGTGTCTGTCTGCGTACACGGGTGTGCGCTTGTGGGTTGAGAGACAGAAAGACAAAGAGAGTGAGGGAGGATGCACGCTGGCATATTCTTCCGGTGCTTGTTTGTGTGTGTGTGTGTGTGTGCGTTTGTGCATGTGTCTGTGTGTATATGTGTGCGTGTGCGTGTGTGTGCGTGTGTGTTTGGGAGTTTTGTATACGTTGCAGCTGGTGCCTGCATCTGTGCACGCGTTCATATGTATGTGTGTACTTGTGTATGCTCGTCATACACATACAATATCCTTATAGAGGGCAATACTTGGCGTGCCTACTGCCCCAGACGCATGGCCGCGATGAGCAGATGAAAAATGAATTAAAGGACAACAGAAGAAAGGCAGAATAAACAATGAGGAGAAGCTGTGGCTCCAAATAGTCGGCCCGCTTGTGTGTGCGTGTGTGTTTGTGTGCGTGTGTGTGTGTGTGTGTGTGTGTGTGTGTCCTCACTTTATGATTCATCTCCTCAGCTTTAGATTTATATTTATCCTCGTTGTGTGTCCATGTGTGTGTTGAGTTTTGAAGACTTCTGCTCTCATTTAAAGCTCATCTCTACCCTGGCAGCGTGCAGACCGGGACCTGGTCTCACACAGGACCCCGTAAACCTGCCATTCAGAAAAGGAGGAAATATTTACAAATAGCCAGGGACGATATTAAGACTTTCATCACTGCAGGTAGGGGAAAAAAAGCACCTTGAGAATAAGAAGTATTGTAGAGAAACCGTGTTCATATTTTTAGTGTGCAGAATATCCAGAAGCACCACAATCGTAGTGTTCAGTACCGCACAAAAAAAGTATTGTACAAAATATGTAAGTATGAAATAATAATGACCGTAATGTTGCCACAAAGTTGCAGCCATTGAGAACTCAAATCAAAAACCGGTGTCACCAGTTCTGCAAGGTGTCAGTCTCCACGTCTAAAAAAAAAAAAATCAAGAAGAAGAGCGCGATTAGCATCACTTCGGTGATGGATGGATGCGGTGATGTGAAGAAATGAAAATGAATGATGTATGTGTGTGCTTCTGTCCGTCTTTCCTGCTGCAGAAAAAAAATGAAATTTTCATGAGTATGAGAGAGGCCACAAGCCAACAACAGTGATTAGTGCATTGTTTTAAAAGGAGGCAGAGGGGGAAGATGAATCTCTTTAGTCTTGGTGTCTCTGGTCGTGGTGAGGGTTTAGGAGGATGCACAGTTTGTCATTTGGCCCGTGAGACAGATACTAAGAGTTTTGGCTGTGACTTATTTGAGCTAATGGTCTAGAACATTGTGAGTACCCCATACCCAGAGGCAATTTCGTAGGCGCACTGGGTCGGTACAAATGGCCCATGGTATACCTCCATGGCCAAAAAGCACACGTCAGGCTCATACATAGTCACACACTGCTCAAACACGCATGTGCAGACGCACAGACCCACACACAGTTGCACACGTGTGCACACAATAATGCCAATATAGGTGTGAATGCATGCACACACACACACACACACACACACACACACACACACACACACACACACACACACACACACACACACACACACACACACACACACACACACACACAAGCCACTCTGCAAAACCTGGCTGAGACCACGAGCAGAGGACCCTACATTCCTGTCTGACTGGAAATTTTGACAAATTCTCTATAAAGTCAACCAAAAGAGGAGGCCTAATGTATATATTATGTGTATATTAATATAGGTATATATACAGAGCGAGGGAAAGAAACAGACGGAGGCAGATACTGACAAAGACGCAGCTGAAAACTGCGATGCACAAGAAAAAGAGAGGGGCACATGTCAGATACAGATACGGGGGACACACAAATTATAGGCAAAGAAATCGAGAGGAAAAGATAGATGAAGAGTGTGGGGAAGAGACGGAGAGAGACAGAAAGATAGAGGAAGAAAGGGAGAAAAAAACAAAGAATGGCCAAAATGGGGGCTGGTGTAGGGCTGACAAACAGAGGCGGCTTGGGTGAAATACAAGAAACTTCTCGGGGGGAAAAGAGTGAGTGTACGTGATTAGACTGTCGCACCACATTTCTGCAGTGATTTGGTGGCCAAGAAGCTCTAATTCTAAGAGAGAAGTTCACTCCCGAGCAGACACTTCACAACATTTAGACTGTCTGAACTCTCAGCCGCAGACCTGAGTGACTGGTCAATTATTCGGGGGGGACAAACAAATAAACCCTTTGCATTAACCACACACACACGGACACACAACAGCACACATGCATGCACGCACACACACACACAATCAGGGATCGCATAAATGCACACTCATACACGAGCTTGCACATAGTCAAACACACAACAGCAGGCACAACACACACACACACACACACATACACATACTTTTATGTAAGCAATAACCTATTTCTATTTATACACATGCATTCAGACATACACGGACACACACACACATGCACAAAGACACCAGAGGATGGAGCATGCAGTGCTCTGAAACTGGCTGCTGAATCACCCACCCATTTTAGTATTTTGCAGATTTTTGATGAGCATATTTAATTTTGCCAGACCATTGTTAGAACAAAATAGCCTATAGCTTTAACAGAAACACACACACACACACACACACACACACACACACACACACACACACACACACACACAGACCGAGGGCTCTTAACATGATGAACTGTCACTGAAGTCGTCCAGCTCTGGCATGGCTCTGCCTCCACCCAGAGATGAGCACACTCCCGTTGTTACCATGGCAGAACATGATTTCATCCCAGAACCCAATATCCATTTTTATAGGTTCCTCGCATCGCCTTAAAGAAATGCTTTTGAAGCGTGTTACCTGTGAGTGTTTAGTTTGAGAAATATCTAAAATGAGAAACGCCAGTGACTCTGTATGCATTGTTTAAAAAATGTGTTCTCTCTCTCCTCATGCCAACCAGACATAATAACCTTGTGACTCATGTCTGGTCTGGGTTATGAATTATACCCGTCTAAATACAACAAGACAAGCCCGAGGACCATATCAATACATAGCTGTGTGGAACAGTCGTGTGGAACATTTAGTGTGCCAAAATAAGAGATAGATAGATAGATAGATAGATAGATAGATAGATAGATAGATAGATAGATAGATAGATAGATAGATAGATAGATAGATAGATAGATGGATGGAAAGATAGATAAATAGATGGAAGGATGGATGGACAGAAGAATAGATGGATAGATGGATGGATGGATGGACGGACGGACAGAAGGATAGATGGATGGATGATGGATGGAAGAATAGATAGATGGATGATGGATAGATAGATAGAGGGATGGGTGGAAGGACAGACAGACAGACAGACAGACAGACAGACAGACAGACGGATAGATAGATAGATAGATAGATAGATAGATAGATAGATAGATAGATAGATAGATAGATAGATAGATAGATAGATAGATAGATAGATAGATAGCAAAGGACAGAAGTCATGTGTGAACAAATGCTTCCTGTAAATCTTACAGATAGTAGCTGTATGTGGGAAAGGGGGAAACCAGCGTTGCTGGAAACGTTATTCCGACGTTATTCCAAATGGAATGAATGTTCGATGGCGTCCTAAGTTGGCAGTTTGAAACTACTGGTGAGACGATTCTTGATGGGGTTTATTCAGTCAATAAAATGCAATTTCATTTCTAACCAGCCCTCACTTTCTTTTTTTTTTTTTCATCTTCAAATTAATTCTCTGAAGTCTCTTTTGAATACATCATTACAATAATTTCTACCAACACCTTGCAGGCGGAAATGTTATTCCACCCGTTCATTTTATTTATTAATTTATTTATTAAAATAAAACTCGCAAGTGATGCAATATAAAAATGTGTATGTGAGGTGAGGAGCTACCAAATAAAGTTTAGTTGTTCAACAGTTTCCTTGCCTCAGATGTGTGTGTGTGTGTGTGTATGTGTGTGTGTGTGTGTGTAGGTGAGCGCCTGTGTGCATGCATTGGTTGCCTTTAACCATTAAATAATTTTTCAAGCAAAGCCAATAATCACACACACACACACACACACACACTCACGAACACATATACATGCCTACTGAACCACCCCCCTCATCACTAGCCTCCAGGAACCCACGGGGAAGTTCAAAGGTTGCATTTTATTTTGTATTTTTTATCTGAAGCGAGAGGCAGAGAAGACAAAACAAACAGCCGGTTTAGGGTTAGTTAAGTTTAGCACGCTTCTAATTCCATCTAGGCCCCAACATGAGAATATATAATTAACCAGAATGGTTATGAAACACTGCAGGGTACGTCCTTGCGTCTGTCAGATGAGAATCCAATGGAGCTGGAGTGGGCACTGTTAATTTTATTTTCATTTATTAGCACATATCTCCTGGAGGTATTTAGACTAACGAGGTTTCAGAGGGCCTTGGCTGAGCTTTATGTGCCCTGTCATTATTGATTTAACTGAACACTGGCTGTGATGAGAACAATACAGGCTGCTCTCTTTTGTTGCTTAAGAGAAATTAGTACACTGTGGCCTCTTTCCCCGCTGCAGAGAGAGCCACGTAACAGTGCGGGCGATGATAATAATGACTCATCAGACGAGGTTGTGTAAGGTGATGTTTGCGTGAGCGTGAATGTGATTTTCGCCAAATCTCATGCGTGCGTTCTTCTCAGAAGGCTGTTCAGACGAGTGAAGAATGGCAGGATGAAACGCGTCTCCTTGGCTTGGTGAATATTTGCGTGTTTTTGGGTGGGTGTATTTCGGTGCATGTCTACTTACGTGCATCGCATAACCGTACAAAGGTTCGAGCATCACTCACATGTAGATAGATGACTGCCTACTTTTCTTTGCTAAGTGTAAACAGGGCACATGAAACATTTGGCATAAGTTGAGCAGAAAATCAATTTGCTTTACGGCTCCTGACCCAAGTTTTCCCCTTTTGTCTGTACTTTTTGGCCAACAGCTTTTTGGCTGTTGGATCTTTGCAGTCCAAATAGCTCAGTATCCCAGCTCGGCTTAAACAGCAGCAGCAGAACCAGACCACAGGACAGCATGCTGTTTGCATGTGTGTTTTTTTTCCCTGCAAAATGTTTTCAAAGCATGTGTTTGCAGAGCAACAGCATGTTGCACACATGCGGCATGCTGTTGCTGCATGTTTGCAAGGGGCGGCATGGCTCAGGAGGTAGAGCGGGTTGTCTAGTAATCGGAAGGTTGCTTGTTTGATCCCCAGCTCCTGCAGGGAGTGTGTCGAAGTGTCCTTGAGCAAGACACTGTGAACCCTTAACTGCTCCTGATGGGCAGGTTGGCACCTTGCATGGCAGCCTCCGCCATCAGTGTGTGAATGGGTGAATGTGAGGCGTACCCCATAAGCACTTTGAGTGGTCGGTAGACTAGAAAAGTGCTATATAAATGTAGTCCATTTACTGTGTGTAGAGCAAAATGTACAATAGTAGATAGCCTACAGCGATAGAAAAGTTGGAGTAGGATCCAGAGAGAGAAAATGCTGCAATCTTGTCGGGTATGTGGTTGTAAAGATAAATACCAAGGTGTCAAAAGCAACAAGGGTCAGTAAGGTTGAATCAGTTCATCTGGACATGTTTATTTTCAGAAACGTTTCATCACTCATCTAAGTGTCCACGGTGGCGCAGTGGTTAGTGCGGTCGCCTCGCAGCAATAGTCCAACCTTGGCGGGTCGTCCCAGGTCGTCCTCTGTGTGGAGTTTGCATGTTCTCCCCGTGTCTGCGTGGGTTTCCTCCGGGGGCTCCAGTTTCCTCCCATAGTCCAAGACATGCAGGTCAGGTGAATTGGCCAAACTAAACTGTCCCTAGAAATGAATGTGGGTGTGGGTGTGGGTGGGGTGGGTGTGGGCCCTGTGATGGCCTGGCGGCCTGCCCAGGGTGTCTCCCCGCCTGCCGCCCAATGACTGCTGGAATAGGTTCCAGCATCCCCACGACCCTGAGAGCAGGATAAGCGGTTAAGTTAATGGATGGATGGATGTAAGTGTCTTCTTCAGTCTCAACTGAAGGCAGGTATCCCCCCACCCTTATAAACAATACAGTGCCACAGAGGATGAGGGAATGTTGCGATCACGGTATTGTAAGATGGCAACAGATGTATAACGACTGAAACCAACGACCAGTTTCATGTGCAAATATGGGTGTGTCCATCTCGACGGCCCTGTGGACTATTCAGCACCTGGTTGAGGGATGAGACGGATCTGTCAGTAAACATTGTATCCAGATGAACTGATTCAACCTTCTTTGGTCTTCTTACCTGGATTATTGAGCATGCATCAAGGCATAGCAACAAGGGTGTTTTTTTTTCTGATTCCCCTCCTTGGAAAAAAAAAAGAAAAGTGGCCAAAAAAAGACTCAAGTCAAGCCAACAATGTAGTTTGCCTACCCAGAGGAGGTTTGATATCTTGGTGCAGATCAGGAAAACACTACTGGGAGCCAAACATCATATTTGGCCTTTGAATGATGTGAATGGTGCAAGTTACGTCTTGCCTATTATTCAGAGTTCAGAATTCAGAATAGGACATCCTAAAACAATTACAGGTGTTGGTTTTTGGTTTGTTTTTGTTTTTTGGACTTTTCCCCCCTTTTCTCCCCAATTGTTTGAATATCCCCAATTGTACCCGGCCAATTACCCCACTCTTCCGAGCCATCCTGATCTCTGCTCCACTCTCTGCCGATCCTTGGAGGGCTGCAGGCTGCCACATGCCTCCTCCGATACATGTGGAGTCGCCAGCTGCTTCTTTTCACCTGACAGTGAGGAGTTTCACCAGGGGGACACAGCGAGTGGGAGGCTCATGCTATTTCCCCCCAGTTCCCACTCTCCCCCGAACAGGTGCCCTGACCAACCAGAGGAGGTGCTAGTGCAGCGACCAGGACACATACCCACATCCGGCTCCCCACCCACAGACACGTGCCCGACCAGGCTGAAGGTAATGCGGGTATTCGAACCAGCGATCTCCGTGTTGGTAGGCAATGGAATAGACTGCTATGCTACTTTCTTCTTTTTTTTTAATTAAATAGCATTATACTAACTATCCTGTAGCTCAGCCTCCTCATCCTCTTGTGTCAGGAGAGTGGATGACATGTATGCTGGGTCTGGTCGGTTATGGATGACATGTATGCTGGGTCTGGTCGGTTATGGATGACATGTATGCTGGGTCTGGTCGGTTATGGATGACATGTATGCTGGGTCTGGTCGGTTATGGATGACATGTATGCTGGGTCTGGTGGGTTATGGATGACATGTATGCTGGGTCTGGTCGGTCATGGAAGACATGTATGCTGGGTCTGGTCGGTTAACTAACCTTGCATTAAAGCTAGCTAGGCCACCAGCATTGATGGCAACGATTAACTTAGCATAATTGTCAAGACATATGTACAGTGGTTAAATTTGCAATCCGTGTTTGCAAAAAATGTTTGCACAGCTCCCGCTATATAGTTTTTCCCCGAGCTATCCCACAATGCATAGCACTCTCCCATGATGCAACATGAAATCCTCCAATATGGTAGCATCTCTGAAATGATCGTTATGAAAATATGCTATCCCTGTTGCATAAGCAAAAAAGATAATTTTCCCTTTAAACTAGCCACTCAAATGAGATTGTGCCACAGTGCCAAATGTGCCACTTTGTTTGTCATTTGTTTCGTAAGCGCTCATTCATAGTTGCTCGAAAGCAATGATGAGTATGTATACATATCTCATCAACATTTCAGCTGAACTGTAGCATTATCTGCGCCAGAGGTTTGGGCCTTGTGACCATAACGTTATAGTAATTTGTCCTATTCGAACTTAGGTGGCCACATTGGGAATCAAACCACAAATCATTGTAATATTAGTAACTCGACCTTCCTAACTGACTGTTCAGGGCTGCATTTTCATTAACTCTGTATTGGTCATTCAGCCTTATAACGTGTTATGTATTACCCCAAACACATGTTCTCAGCATTGTACACATCTGCCATAAACAGAACTGCTTGGACATCTTACTACAAGGAGTCCCAATCTACTTCATGGATTTCAGGGTTGTCCAATTTCACAATAATGTACTTACAGATCCAAAGAGATATCAGACAAACATTCCTGCTATTCCAGCGATTTATTGTCAATGCGCCCATGGCCTGGCAAATTACAAATAACACCACATTGCCAACAAAATGCAAGCATGACCCTTTGAGCTACAAATCCTAAGCTTTATTCATTCCCTTTAAAGCTCATACTATTGAAGACATGGGCACAGAATACACACACACACACACACACACACACACACGAAAAAAAATACCTACAAAAACATTATGTACACATACACACTGAACAATAGCTTCTCAGTCAAGAGGCTTCGAGGTGTGATGTATGTTTGTGCTAAGCTAATATAGAGTCTATGTAAGTGAACAGTGTGTAATGTTGTTTATCACCTATGGAAAGAAAGTATGGAAATGGAGTCAAGAGTGTGTTTTTCAGTGCTGCTTTCATGCTAAACCTTGTTAGCTTACCTTGAACACTGATGTATTTTCCCCCTCTCTGTGTTCATCTCTCTCTATGCCAGTGAATGACTCCACTACATACAATGTGTGTGCACGCGTACGTGCACACGTTTGTATACATGTAAGTTTAGGCACACATGAATAGTCATTTTTGCCCGTTTCTTTTATTCTGGTAAAATGGAAAAAAATTAAAAAAAATAAGAACGAGGACATTCTGTCACGTAATAATGACACTAATAATTGATAGCTTTAATCCGAATAACAGAATAATCAACAAAATGACAAAGTGGGGGCAGGCGTATGCTGAACGGTGATTAAAGTAGATCTGGATTAACCGGGAAATGATAAAGGAGCAGGAAAAAAATAAAAAAAAAATCAGCCTTTACGTGGCTATGATCTCTGAAAGCAATCATATTTGCTTGAAAGCTTGTCTGAGCTAAATTGCTACAAAGGAATTATCTTTAAAAGGTGTCATTTTTTGTTAGCTCTCGAATGTCTGTCTGCATTTTTGGGTTTATCCGGGTTTTTTTTGTTTGGGTTTTCTTTTCTTTCTTTCTTTTTTTTTTTAACTTTCAGCCCTGAAAGGTCACAGTACCTCATCCTGCTGACATTTAGCGCATTGATAATATTCCCTCACATATCAATTTCACCTATTTTCTCATCATTCTCGTTTCCCCCCCAGCAGAAAATGGAATCATTTGTGCTTTCAGCAATTTGTTATTGATTGGGAGAGCTCTGGAAATAGGGCCAGCCATTATGGCAATGCTGCTGCTACGGTTAAATTGAGTTTTAAGCAGGCCTGCAAATGTATCATTTCACAGCCATAACACAAAAGCTTTTAAATCCATGAACCTCAGGATGGATCAAATGCCTAAAAATACCAGTATTCTCATAATATGAAGCGCTATTATAATTTAGACGCTTCCCGTAATTTTTTAGAAGGTGGCAATATGTGGCCGAGTTTAAGCGAAATGGCACTTAAGATTGATTCGCTGACCAGCATCAAGCCGATTCGAACGTGTGCCATTGTGGTTTAAAAAATGTGACTATTCAATGACTATTGATGCATGGATGAATATCCTGTTTTCACATCTTCCCACTTCTTGATATATATCGCCATTGCAGCTGTATGGAACAGCACTGTAAATTGGTTTCAGTAACAGGACTGTGTGGTTTGCGCGTGTGTGTGTGTGTGTGTGTGTGTGTGTGTGTGTGTGTGTGTGTGTGTGTGTGTGTGTGTGTGTGTGTGTGTTTTTGCATCACCACACGTGGCGGCAAACGCATACACACGCAAACAAATGAATGCATTCACACATGCAACAGCATACACGAACATGGGCCCGTTCCATCAATGCGGGGATCTGTATTCTTCTGATCATAGGAACTCACATACATTCTGGCCACAGAGGGGTGGTGGACTACTTTCTCCTGCTCTCAACATTCACCCCACGGCCCTTCTTGACCTGCACCCCAGGGAGAGTGCATCAGGCCTGGGCAGGAGAGGCAAGAGGAGTGCCTCAGGCTGGATCTACACCACATCATCCCGGCTCTGGTCTGGTTGCGATACCAAACAAACCAGGGGCCTGTAGCATTCTACTTGCCTCTCATA
>NC_079229.1:16872828-16875328 GCF_029633865.1 Lampris incognitus | reverse complement strand
ATTCTGTTGCCTACTAACACGGAGGTCGCCAGATCAAATCCCCGTGTTACCTTCGACTTGGTCGGGCGTCCCTGCAGACACGATTGGCCGTGTCTGCGGGTGGGAAGCCGGATGTGGGTATGTGTCCTGGTCACTGCACTAGCGCCTCCTCTAATCGGTTGGGGCGCCTGTTTGGGGGGAAGGGGGAATAGCATGATCCTCCCACGTGCTACATCCCCCTGGTGAAACTCCTCACTGTCAGGTGAAAAGAAGCAGCTGGCGACTCCACATGTATCAGAGGAGGCATGTGGTAGTCTGCAGCCCTCCCCTGATTGGCAGAGGGTGTTGAGCAGCAACTGGGATGGCTCGGAAGAGTGGGAGTAATTGGCCAGATACAATTGGGGAGAAAAAGTGGGAGAAAATCCAAAAAAAGGAAAAAAGGTAACATTCACATGATTGTCAGGACCCAGAATATTAGCCAGAGCATCACACTGCCTCTGCCAGCCTGCCTTCTTCCCATGGTGCATCCTGGTGCCATCTCTTCCCCAGGCAACCGACATACACACACTCGGCCATCCACATGATGTAAAAGAAAATGTGATTCATCAGATCAGACCAGGCCTTCTTCCTCCATTGCACCATAGTCCAGTTCTGACGCTCACGTGCCCATTGTAGGTGCTTTCGGTGGTGGACAGGGGTCATCATGGGCACTCTGACCAGTCTGTGGCTACGCAGTCCCATACGCAGCAGGCTGTGGTGCACTGTGTGTTCTGACACCTGTCTATCATAGCCAGCATTCACTTGTTTAGCTACAGTAGCTCTTCTGTAGGATCGGACCAGACAGGCCAGCCTTCGCTCCCCATGCACATCATTGAGCCTTGGGTGCTCATGACCCTGTCACCGGTTCAGCGGTTGTCCTTCCTTGAACCACTTTTAGTAGGCACTGACCACTGCATACCGGGAACACCCCGCAAGACCTGCCATTTTGGAGATGCTCTGACCCAGTCGTCGAGCCATCACAATTTGGTCCTTGTCAAAGTTGCTCAGATCCTTACGCTCTTCCACTTTTTCTGCTTCCAACACATCAACTTCAAGAACTGACTGTTCACGTGCTGCATAATAGACCCCAGCCCCTTGACAGGTGCCATTGTGACGAGATAATCAATGTTCACTTACCTGCCAGTGGTTTTAATGTTTAGGCTGATCGGTGTATGTTTCTGTGTGTGCGCATGCATGGGTACACATAGCAATATGTATTTGCACATAGGCCCAAAGAATATTTTTGCACACGTGCTCTCAGACATAGAAAGTCTCCAATCCATTTGGGATGTCATTATGTATAGGAACCTTCCTCATTTTCCATTGCATGACCATCATTAAGTACCCACTATGTTACTGAGCTCCTATCCACTAATGACAGAAAAGACAAAGAGAATAATCAGCACTCCTCTCTGTCTCCACTCCTTTCTTTCCCATGTCTGTTGTGCCTTGGCTCTCCCTTCTCTTCCTCTCCCATTTGGGAAAATCAAGGGGTACAATGCATATGTAGTGTGTGTGTGTGTGTGTGTGTGTGTGTGTGTGTGTGAGAGAGAGAGATGGAAAGAGGGTGTGCATGTACATTTGCATTCAATGTATTTTTCAAGTGTACATACTAACTTGCAAGAAAGTGTGCATGTGTGTGTGTACCTGTTGTGTGTGTATGTGTGTGCACGCGTGTGGGGACCACAGGCTAGATGCGGTAATTGAAGGCCCTCCTGCCGATTTTACACAATCAACGTGGCCACACCGAGGCTGATGAAAGTGAATCAAAGATACGAGAGTCTGCTCCAGAAAAGAAAAAAAAAAGGCTTCCTCAGCTCCCAGTTCCTCAATTATCCCCACAATAGCTTATTAATAGCATAACCACCTTCACAGCATCGCTCCCTCTCTCCCTCCTGTATCACGGAGCCGCACGGTGTGCATTCGAACCGCTGCACACCTTCATATATGTCCGCATCTCGCTATACCGCTCCCCTTTTCCACCTCTGTTCTCCCCAATTTTATCCCCCAGTGTAGCCCCTCGCCACTTCTCCCCTCATATTTCTTAATACCTTCCGCCCTCTGCCTTCATATCTGCCCACATCTCTGTCACTACCTCCACCCCTCTTCTCTTCTCCCCACATTCGTCTACCTATTTTTTTTTAATCCTTTTTAATGAAACGGAGGACCCTGCTGCCAGCAGAGGTGATCCTCATTCACCGGCCCCAGTGTGTGCCGATTGTCTGTCTGCAGAATGGCCGGGAGTGGGCTGAATAGGATAGATGAGTCTGTATTGGCCCTGCTGCTGTAATTCACATAATACCACTGCTCCTCCATGCTGTTGCCACCACTTCTGTTTCGCTTGCTCTTGTTCTTCCTCTCTCTCTCGCTGTCTCTCTCTCTCTCTGTCTCTCTCTGTCTCTGTCTGTCTCTCTCTCTCTCGCTGGGGTAGAAAAAGATGAGGCTTAGAGATATGATCCCACAGATGAATACGGTCCCATTA
>NC_079229.1:16827828-16867828 GCF_029633865.1 Lampris incognitus | reverse complement strand
TGATGTTAAGCCTATCTGGTTTGTCTGTGTGTAGTCGTATTGATCCCCAGCTAAGACATTAGATCTGAACGTCATGTCAAGGGTTTGGTGACCTCTAGCAGTCTCTGTCCAAGTGATGGCTTTGATAAGCCCCGTCTCCCTCTCTGTTCTGTATAGAGCAGTGCCCTAACCTTTAGCCCGACTGTGTTCCAGCCTGACCTTTCTTTGATGTGTAATACACACCACGTGCAGCCCCTCCGCCCAACACAACAATCCAGACCGGAGACGTACACACACGCACGCACGCACGCACGCACGCACGCACACACACACACACACACACACACACACATGTACACACCCACTGTTCGTCAACACCCCACAGCACCAACTCCCATGGAACCTTATTAAAACCACCTTCAGTGGAAACGATGGAAACGAGAGAAGTTCTCAAAGTCTCTATAACTTGTATAATGTGTTGTATGAATAATGTTTTCCTCTGCTCATTTCTTCCCTTTTCAATCGTTAATGCAGAAGAGCAGAGGCTTCAATCACACAAAAAGCCAAACGCCAAAGTCCGCTCGCCGCTGATGGGCATGTTTTATTTACTGCGGGCAAGGCGGCTGGTCTCGCAGCCGAGCGAAGGCACCCATATAAACAAACACATATATGTATATACAGTGCACACACAAAAAAAAAATCACGCATGCACACTTTCACACGTGCATGGATACTTCAATGCTCTCTTTGTCACACACACGCATGCACACACACACAAACACAACACACACACACACTCATGTGATTTCCGTTTGATGTTTGCCAATCATCCAAGATCCCTTACAGCTTGCCCTGCCTCCTACCAAATAACACAGTCTTCATTAATTAAAAAAGAAAGGGAACAGTTATTATAATTCTCTTTGCTTGCCCCTTGATGTAATGGAGGGGGTGTGTGGTGTTTTGAGGCTCTTCGCGAGTTTGCTTTCATCATTGTCTGAGATTCCCCATGGCTTTGCCTTCCTGCCATCAAACTCGCGTTCCTCCTTTCTTTCCATCCGATGTGGTGAAAGTTTGGAAGAGTTGCTCGAGCCCGACAGGATCCTTTTTAGCAGTTTATGCCCTTCCCAAATGACAAGCAACTAGCAGCCCACAAGCGGCAGCCCCACCAGTGGCAAAGTCGAGCGGTGTTATTGGATTGGCTGCATTCTGCTTGGAAGCTCAATAGCTGATGGCTTTAAATTAGTTTGTTTTGTTTTTTGTTTGCTGCCAAAGGCTGTGCAATTCTTTGTTCACAGCGTTACCTCTGTTTTTCTTTGTACATTCAAAGTTGGGGAGTGATTAAAGATGCAAGCGGCATATATTATTTCAAATTAAAACTTGGAACTGTGAACCCAAAGCCGAATGTACCTGGTTCCTCCCCATGAATTTGTCTTCACAAGGCCCACTATGAAGTCCATTAAGAAGAAGAAAGCAAGCCACTTTATATGAATTCATCCTCTGCATGTAACCCATCCTGTTGTGTAGGAGCAGCGGGCAGCTGCAGCACCCGGGGACCAACTCCACTTCTTCTTTCCACTGCCTTGGTCAGGGACACACAACGGGAGTGTTAACCCTAACATGCATGTCTTTTTGATGGTGGGGGGAAACCCACGCAGACACGGGGAGAACATACAAACTCCACACAGAAAGGACCTGGGACGGCCTGGGGTTCGAACCCAGGACCTTCTTTTTGTAAGGCAACAGTGCTAACCACTGGGCCACCGTGCTGCCACCGAGCCATTAAGACATGTGAGCATGGGGCATCCGGGTAGCATGGTGGCCTATTCCATTGCCTACCAGCGCGGGGATCGCCAGTTCGAGTCCCCGTGTTACCTCCGGCTTAGTCGGGCGTCCGTACAGACACAATTGGCCATGTCCGCGGGTGGGAAGCCGGATGTGGGTATGTGTCCTGGTCACTGCACTAGCGCCTCCTCTGGTCAGTCAGGGCACCTGTTTGGGGGGGAGGGGAACCAGGGGGGAATAGCGTGATCCTCCCACGTGCTACATACCCCTGGTGAAACTCCTCACTGTCAGTTTAAGAGAGGCGGCTGGTGACCACATGTATCGGAGAAGGTATGTGGTAGTCTGCAGCCCTCCCCGGATCGGCAGAGGGGGTGGAGCAGTGACTGGGATGACTCGGAAGAGTGGGGTAGTTGGCCAAGTACAATTGGGGAAGAAAGTCAACAACAAAAAAGACATGAGCATGCTTGTGGACCACCAAAACTATCATCACAGGCCTCTGTCATGCTCCAATTTCATTGTCTATCCGGCAACTTTTTAGGCCATGAGAGGTGGACAGACAGACAACTAAGGGGACAACTGGAAGGACGGATGGACAGAAAAACACAGCCCCAAGAATCAAACAGGGCAAGCAGACTGACCCCAAAAGCCGAGAAGAAGAGGAAGGATAATGAGAAAAATAAAAGAAGAAAGCAGCTCCACTCTCTTCACAAGGGCTAACTATATTAGTCTCATCTTAATGCTTCTCCGTGCAGATAGCATTAAGAAATACAGCGTAATGATGATTTGTGTTCTCCTGAGCTAACAGAGGCAGAAGAGCCCACTTATTCCACATGAGTGTTATAATTGGCACCATATTGCATTAGGGTAGGAGGCACAGTGTGATTTCCTGGGTGTCGTTTTTTTTACTAATGCATTCTTAAGACTAGTAATCTAATCGATGTCATTATTTAATCTCTGCTGCTCTCAGAAAGTTCCAACTTGCGTTAGGGGGAAAGAGTTTTAGTGGTGGATGTGTCAGGGCGTGTTGCAAATTAATCCACATGCATTGTAAACACAAGAGCCAAAAGAATTCAATTTGGCTGCATGTGGAACCACGTCATCATGGCTTTTACTATGTGAGTTAGACCCTCTATCTATCTATCTATCTACTTTTTTGATCCATCCATCCATCCATCATCTATCTATTTATCTATCTATCTATCTATCTATCTATCTATCTATCTATCTATCTATCTATCTATCTATCTATCTGCTTTTCGATCCATCCATCCATCTATCTACTTTTCAATCCATCATCCATACATGATCTATCTATCTAGCTATCTACTTTTTGATCGATCCATCCATCCATCCACCTATCTACTTTTCGATCAATCAATCAATCAATCTATCTATCTATCTATCTATCTATCTATCTATCTATCTATCTATCTATCTATCTATCTATCTATCTATCTATCTATCTATCTATCTATCTATCTATCTATCTAATTTTCGATCCATCCATCCATCAATCCATCCATCCATCTATCTACTTTTTGATCCATCTGTCTGTCTATCTATCTATGTATCTATCTATCTACTTTTCAATCCATCCATCCATCTATCCATCTATCTATATATCTATCTACTTTTCGATCCATCTATCCATCCATCCATCATCCATCTATCTACTTTTCGATCCATCTGTCTATCCATCTGTCTATCCATCTGTCTATCCATCTATCTATCTATCTATCTATCTATCTATCTATCTATCTATCTGTCTATCTGTCTATCTGTCTATCTGTCTGTCTATCTACTATAATATTCTATCTTTCTTGAATCTTTCTCTGATATAGTCTCTGCACCACTGCACTTTATTGTCTCTTATTTCACCTGTGTAAGTCAACCCTTGTGTATACGTCTGCAGATTGTTGTGTTGTAGTGTTGTTATTCTATGTTAAGTACACTGAGAGAGCCACGAAACCAGTCAAATTCCATGTAGTGCAAACCTACGCGGCCAATAAACATGATTCTGATTAAAGCATGGTTACACTAAATTTCAGCACAATATGTTGCCATTTTTACAGAGTTACGCAGTTATTAAGACGTAGTACTAATTCATGAAACAATCCTTTCTCAGTGTAAATAAAAAGGTAGACTGCAGGCGAACAACAGAAACGTCCATTAGTTTTGATGGCTGCTGTAGAGCTCGTTGTTTGACAGTAAACTTTACAGAAGTCGGCTGATCTGTCCGCGAGTACTTAAACTGCAGTAATCACACAGTCTAAACACATTGCTTCTCGCATCTCAATTTGCCCATTCGGAGCTGTGCGGTGTTACCAGCGCCGCTGTTTCCATTTTTGCAGACCTTGAACCTGAAGTTGTGT
This sequence comes from Lampris incognitus, assembly GCF_029633865.1. Classification (NCBI taxonomy): domain Eukaryota; kingdom Metazoa; phylum Chordata; class Actinopteri; order Lampriformes; family Lampridae; genus Lampris; species Lampris incognitus. The sequence goes on along the minus strand of NC_079229.1, from coordinate 16,863,695 downwards.
CACTAATAGAGGTGATGTACTGAGATGTACTTTATTGATCATGTGATTTATCTGCGCATCAATGCAGGGTTCACTCACTGACATGTGCGCACACTTTATCAAAAAACAGCCATTGGACCTCTGCTTTGAAGCTTTCATCAAGCAAAAAAAGAAGAAAAAAAAACCGAAAGAAAAAAGAAAAACAACACCCACTACAATCAGACTGGCGGGCTGGCGGTCGGCTGAATAAATAGTGATGGTGTTCCCACTGCAGGCAAAATTCCAATTAAGATGAGAGCAGATGAGAATCCACACTCATGGTTACACAACACACACACACACACACACACACACACATACTCTATATAGGTAAGAACTGATAATTGCTGATGATGCTTCACAAATATAAATGTATGAATATATGAATAAAGAGCCTTATAAGCAGGTACTTGCACAGACAAATGCCCATGGACATATGGATACACAACATTTTGTTATATGAACAGATAAGTATTATGTAGAGTGCAAGCACATATACACATGCGAACACATACACACACACACACACACACATGCAAACACACACACTTGCTATTGAGCCTTCAGTTGTGCTTTCAGGCTGAGGAAGTGTAGGAATGTCAGCAAACATATACACATGACCCCAAGCAACCCCCCCCACACACACACACACATACATATACATATACGTACAGGCATGCACCCCTTCAGTTAAATGCACAGCAAAGCAAGGAGAGAGAAGGCAAGGGTCCACCACATCACACCCTACCACCGTCATCTCTTATCACCCCCTGGTCCCCTCAATATCCCCTCCCTCCCATCCTGTCTCCCTCCTTCCTGTCTGCCACCCCACCCCACCCCCACCCCATCCCTGCCCCCCACCCCACCTTCTCTCCCCCCAGGGAGAAAAGGCTGACTTGCATTCAGCGGTGTCTCTCAGGGAAGAAGAAATGAATAAAAGAAAGGAGGACCCCCCCCCCCCCCCCCGTTGTTCAGTCAATGTCTGCACTGCCAGGAGCCGAAATAACTGTCAGCAAATGCTAGGGACTGTCCAAACTGCCATCGAGACAAAAAATAAAAGATAGATAGATAGATAGATAGATGCACAAAATTTCCCATAGAAAAAAAGAAACCGTCATCCTCAGAGGTAAAATGGATTTAGAAGTGAAGTGTCATGGTAACAGAAGAGCATGAAGGGTTTAATGGGGTTTTTTTTTTTACTGTGTTCTTCAATCAGTCATGTACAGTTCCTGCATGACCTGAGACTAATTGACCTTGTTCCATTCTAGCCCATTGTCAAGGGAAATAGGGTGGTGGTGGTGGGGGTGGGGGGGTAATATCAAATGAAATATAATAACAATTGAATCGAGTGCGGCTAAGCCAGTTGAATCACGGTGTTTGTTGTATTTTTCCCGTAATGCTTTAGAAAGCATTATGAATTATATTTAATGTAATTTTAACCAGTCCTATAACAAGCCACCACACAGGACTAGTCATTTGATGCTATGCTAGCTATCTGATACGACGTGTCTGCACACAGTTGCAGGTGGAACTTTGTTGTTAAGTAAAGCTTATAAAGTGCAACAATAATCTTTAATGATAATCAGCCAAGCATTACTAGAGGATGCATTTATTTTTTTTTGCATAACATCCCAATGCTGTATAATCATGAAGTGACTGGACTTGGTTCGATAGAGACACAATGGTACAAGTATGTGCTCTGTGTCCTTTAAATGATTGCAGAAGCAGTTGCTTCATTGTTGCTGAAATGTTATTAATGTCCTTATGCACAGTGTTTGCTGCTAATTTAACCTTATATTAAGGTTCGCATTAACAGTTTGTATATTGTGTGTGTTTATGTACTTCAATTTTTTTTTCATCAACTTGAAAGTTGCTCACTGATCCTGGCACCACCTTTCCTCCTTTTTCTTTCCCCCCCAATAATCTTTAATTGTAATAAATCTGAGCAAAGCCCAGATGACCTTACATGCCAAATCATACCTAAGACCAGTTCTTAAGTCAGACATCCTAATCGAGTGCATGTCTAATTTATGGGGCTGGGGTTCACCATTAAGGGCCTGATCCAAGGAATTAAATAACTAGCAGACCTTCGCTGGTCCCGGATTGTGGGTGGAGGAGGGAAGGAGCTAGCGTGATGAATTGCCCACCCCTCCTCTACCTCATCCTTGACTTTGAAAAATACCGTCTCGGCATTTTAGGTCAGCTTCTGACAACAATTAGGCACAACGAAATAGATAGACTGTGACCTTCTTCTCTCTCCCCTTCCTTAACGCTTTTTTTCCTCCCTCCTGCCTTCTCCTGCAAGTGGAATGATAAAAAAAGAAAAGAAATAAAGGATATAGAAGTGAGGATACACAGATCTTTACTGTAGAGAGACAGAAAGAAAAACCGGCTCACTATCTCTGACTCGAGTTAAAATTATTTTGCGATTAAAGCACTGAAGAGCTAGATGTGAGATGACTGTGTGTGTGTATGTGTGTGTGTGTACATGTGTGTGTGAGTCAGAATAAAAACACTGATTTATATTCACTGTCAGGTTGGGCAAAGACGCACAATCTGTATTTACAGTCCATATTTTCTGCACACTAAAAAGCCTGGGGTCAGAAGGTGACATCCCCATATGATGCAAACATAGACATAAACATTGGCAACGTTAACGCTAACATATGTGATGGGGCCTTTATTTGCGAACATGTCGGTTTATTTTTCCCTCGTTTTATTTTCTGCTGAATGTTTTCATGGACTTTGCTATTGATCTCTGCATGTACGGGAGGGTCGAGCCAGCTAATTCCCTTTTTCATTAAAGCAAAGCCCCCCAAATTCTCTCAGTAGATCTGCCTCTTAGGGGCGTCCAATCTCCTGCCTCTCCCAATGACATGAATATAAGCCCGCGCTGATGGGACCCGGTGTAAATGTATTAGCCCTGCGCCTCAGCTTCTAGCCCGGCCGGCCATAATTATGTTAGGAACCAATAAGACAGCTGGGAAATCAATATGCTAAGACAGATTGAGTGGAGATGTGTGGCCAGTGGAGTGGGAATAGAGAGGCCTGGCAGCTCCCTGTGGTGCAAAGGGGCTAGAGTCGGCGATTAAGCCATAGACTTAGCATTTACTGCTAGGATTCACTGCCTGAATCTAGTTAGCATTTAGGGAAAGATCCCCGTGAGCAGACGATGTTACTATTAGACAGAGGTTTCACTCGTTGGCTTAGTGCCCCATCCTCATCCTCATCATCATCATCATCTGCTGAGGCAGTTTAGGGACGGTCGGGTATCTCACAGGGTTGAAATATGCCCAGCCGTCCCTGTTTGAGTTAATTAAATGGTTATCATGTTTGTTTAAGTGCATATGTCAACATCACCTTAGAGTTTGTCTCGCGGATCGGGCTCCTTTAAAAACCATTGTGCCACAGGATTCGGTTCTCCTCATATGAGACTGACCTAATAAATGAATTCATAGAAAAAGGCCATGTCATTTAAATTAGTGATTTTCTCAGTTAGTGCGCCCAGTTCAGCATGAATATATTCGACTCACCTGCAGACCTGCAGTTGTGATTGTATGGAAACAGGAAAATGTGATATCCTTTGTTTATTTTTTATTTTTTTACAGCATTCCCTGCAAACAGGGCCTATTTTTTAAAGCCTGGGATGCAAGAGAAGCATGTTTCCTTTTCCTGCTGTGCAATAAGAGCATTTCACAATAAAATGCTCCTAGAAAAAAGATCACGTGGCTGCCCTGTGACAAGGTTCATATATATAACTCACCAAAATGCAAACGATCAGTATATTTCCAAACACAACTGAAATCATCACTGCTCTCAATCAAAGCGGAGGGCTGAGCAGGAGCGAAGGAGAAGTGGGAGGAGGAGCGGATGGCGTCGGGGAGGACAAGAGGTGGGTCGAACGAGTTATCCGTCAAAACAGACGATGGTTTGATCTCAACTTTGACGGGAGTCACGGTAAACAAAAGCGCCGCTGTAATTTATATTCAATTAGAGATGGGCTGGGGGGCAGGGGGTGGGGGGTGGGGGGCTCGCACAGTGGAGACAAAGGGGTCGGAGGGGGGTTGTTGGGGACATGGAGTGGTGGTGGTGGGTTCTGCTGAGGTGAAGTGGGGGAGGGGGGATTGGGAGCAGTAGGGAGGTGGTGGTAAGGCAGAGGGCGGGGGGAGTTGGCAGGGGTGCATCTGCTTGCAGCCCCAATCAGCGGCCTGGAAGGTGCCGTCTCCCTGACAATAGACCCCATCAGCACAGGGAGCAGAGTCACAGACGTAAGTGCAGCCAATAAGTGTGCAATTTCTGCACATATGACCATCCTGACACAATTGCTCTAATTTCCCTCCTTTGAAATGACTGATAAAAGACTTAGGTAATTGCTACGAGGCTGTTTTTTTTTTCCATGGTCAGGAGGAAGGAAGGAAGGAGGGATGCGAGGATAGAGTGAGACAGAGGGGTGTATGTGTTATTGTGCATGTGTGTGTGTGTGTGTGTGTGTGTGTGTGTGTGTGTGTGTGTGTGTGTGTGTGTGGAAAGTGACCCAGCCCCAGGGTTTAAGGGCGAATGTCAGTTTGTGATAAATCCCAAATTAATACTTGTCGTTTCCTCTCCCCCTCTTCTCGCAGCCCTCCTCCGCTCCCACCAAGAGTCTTATTAAGTGGAGGTAATTTGTCCTGACAATGTATTGGAAATCACTCAATCAAGCCATTTCTTGGGGAAGATATTCAAAACATGGTGGAGCGAGCTAAGTTCAGAAGCATCTATTTTTTATGCCTCCCTCTCTCCCTCTCTCCCCCTCTCTCTCTCCCCCCTTCTCTCTCTCACTGTCTCTCTGTCTCTCTGTCACTGTCTTGGTCTCTCTGCCTCTCCCACTTTCTTCTCTATTTTCTCTGTATTTGTGACTAAGTCAAGTTTTTCCAAGTTACTATCTGTCTTTAAAATCCTTCCATCTCTCTCTCTCTCTGTATACATACATATATATATATATATATATATATATATATATATATATATATATATATCACATATACACGTTATTAGTTTCTAGAGGGCATATGTGGTCAGGGTACTTAGGAATGAAGACAGCAGGGCTCAGATTGGGTGGCAAGTCAGTGTGTCTGTGTGTCTCTCTGTGGGATGTGTTTGACTGATGTCTTTGGTTCAACCAGTGCTACTTCCCACTATCATCTTCTCTTTCATAATCAAGCCCACTGTGCATGTATCTTCCTGTATGTGTATGTGTGAATGTGTTTCCGTGGGTTGTGTGTGTGTGTGTGTGTGTTTGCGCGCGGGCGTGTGTATGTGTGCGCACATATGTGCTTGAGTGCATGTGCATGTGTGAGTGCATGTGCATGCGTGCATGTGTGTGTGTGTGTATTTTGCACACATGCCCATTTCATTTGGACTATATGTTCATACGTATTTGAAGTTGTACCCTCGCTTGAGTGAAGCCCGGTTAGAGTCTGGGTGGAGGCTGAGCGAATGCGAGGACAGAAATGAAGGTGAGTGGAGAAGAAGAAGTACAGTTCACTAGCTAACTAACTAACCCGCTAAGACTCCCAGTTTACCAGAACTGTTGCAATAAGTGTATAGGTGCGAGTGTGTGACACCGTGTGACAGAAAGTCCTGAGGTGCTGATTCTAAACACAGTCTCCGCCAGCGCCTGGGTAATGCTGGCTAATAGCTTAATCAATACTTATTATGGTCCTATTGGTTTACCAAAGTGAGAACAGAACCTCACCATGCATGGTGCTGCAGTGAAGATACACACCGGGATGCAGAAAGAGAGACAGAGGGGAAAGAGAGTGGAGGAAAGGAGAGGAGAAGAGAAAAGGAGAGGAGAGGAGAGAAAAAAAGAAGAGAAAAGTGAGGGAAAGAGACGAAAGGCTTCTGCTGATCCAGATGGACAGCCTAACCTCCCTCATGGGATTTCCTTATTCAGGAATCCAATTTTCCCAATGTGATTGACGTGGATTGGATGCTGTGGAACGGGGCTAACTCTTTTAGCGCCCCCAATAAGGCGCTAATGGCTATGTCCCTGGGCTTTGGGTGCTTTTTCAACTTTCCCTCCCTCAACTGGACTGGTCGTCTGCAATTAGCATTGGCGAGGCGGTGGGCGGTCGAGAAGATGAAGTGAAAGGAAGAACGAGGGAGAGCGGCGGAGTAAATGGGGGAGCATGAGAAAGAGAGGGGAGAGGTGATTAGTCAGACATGGTCGAGATAGAAGCGATCAGTGGATACTGTGTCCTTTCAACACCTCTGGAAACAGGCAAATGAAATGGAGACGGCACCGCCAAACCATGTTAGGAGTTCACAGACACAAAACCTCGGATGCATTGGGTAGTGTAGGGTGAGACCTTCAAGACTTTGGCGCTTGTCCAGTGAATACTGGCCATGAATGAGGGAGGATATGTGTGACTCTACAAAACAATCATCATATGGTATAAAATGTACATTATGAAGGCCTCGCATTCATTTGCAAGGATGACTAATTCATAAAACTGAATGATATTTGTTTTTTTTTAATCCACCAGCTAACAGAATGCATATTTCTATGCATTCTCTAATAAATATGAATGCCACATGCAGAATGATCTGCGATATCATTGTGTTAAGTCGATGATGGAGAGAGCAAGTGAGAAGTATTTGAGCGTAATGGTTTTCACATTGTAAGCACCCCCCCCCTTACAGATGTGTTTCTAATGATATCACAGCTTGTTATGAGACATGCATCTCATATTAACGTATTATGAATCAAACCCCGAGTTGTGCTCATTTCAGTAACCAATTAGTAGTCTCGCAGATAAGCATCTTATTAAATGTGCCTAATGCTCATGTGTCAGTGCAACTCATTGGTTAAACGTGTCCATAAATCACACTGCTCCATAATCTAACTATAAATTCAACGCAGGTGGTTTTAAGGTAGTCCTACACTTGCCAGATATATTGGACTCCTTCCCCCTCGACTATCCGTTCCCAAAGTTGTTTAGGGCACCATAAAACAAAAGCTTAAAAGCTTGACATAGCATAGCTTGACAAACCTTCCAAAAACTGCATAGCAACCAACCCGAGCAGTTCTGCGCCGGGCTCATGTGTGTCACGATGCACCCTGCTGCGTGGTGTATTTTATTTGACCACATCTGGACCTAATAGCGTGGCTCGCCGGGGCCCGCTCGACAGCCATCCCTCTCCCCGATGGCTGTCATCAGACCGGCACGGAGTGCAATGGACGTGCCGTGAAGACGCTCTGTGCTTGTGTAGCGGCGGTATGAATCAGGGAGACCAGGGGGCAGAACGTAATGTGCTGCGTCTCTGCTGTGCGGCGGCGGCGGCGGCGCAGCCTGCGGTTTGCAGAGCGCTGTGAATAGGCTCCGGTTGTGCAAATCGAACACACGCACAGGCGCGCACGCGCACAAGACGAAATAGCGACGTCCACATGTACGGCGAGTTAACATGCACAGCCTCTCATTTCCGCTCACGGGGTCCTCCTCGCAGGGAAAAGAGGAGGGCTCACCACAGGAAACGGCAATGATTGACAGATTAATCATTCGGGTACTATGTGTGTATGTGTACACGTGTGCGTCAAAAATGCATTTTGTGTGTGTTTTTTTTTTTTGGTAGGTGTGCGGTTTTGCGTGTGCGTTTGAGTACACTGTTTGTGTTTGCACATTAGCGTGCATGCTTGTGTGCTTTCGCTCGTGTGTGTGTGTGTGTGTGTGTGTGTGTGTGTGTGTGTGTGTGTGTGTGTGTGTGTGTGTGTGTGTGTGTGTGTGTGTGTGTGTGTGTGTCCCCGCTGACCTTGACAGCTCCATATTGGAGTCGCAATCACGTACGAGGCTCAGTCAGTCAGACACAGCTAGTGGTCTGTGGCTACCACACACTGCAGCTAATAGCTAACATTATGTCTGGTCTGGAATTATCCCTGAAAAGGACAGTTAGCAGCCAGAGTGTGATTATTCCAGGATTAGGAAGAGAGCAGAAATGATGGAATGTTGAAAACCTTTCTCAACTACCTGTTATTGTTAGTGCTAATAACCACAAGATGTTATGTTATGTTATGTTATGTTGTTTTGGATTAAATTGCATTACTTGGCCATGATTCAAGAATTATTAAGTGACAGTGGAAATCTCTTGTTTTAATTTTCACACTTGGATAAATTGCATACAGAATTCTATCTATCTATCTATCTATCTATCTATCTATCTATCTATCTATCTATCTATCTATCTATCTATCTATCTATCTATCTATCTATCTATCTATCTGTCTGTCTGTCTGTCTGTCTGTCTGTCTATCTAGAGTAGATTTATTTAATGTAGCAAGCATTCGATAGAATACAATGCTCTCTCCTTCTCTCTCTCTGTCTCGTGCTCTTTCTCTGTCTCTCTCGCTCTCTCTGGCACTCACTCTCTCTCTCTCTCTCTCTCTCTCTCTCTCTCTCTCTCTCTCTCTCTCTCTCTCTCTCTCTCTCTCTCTCTCTCTCTCTCTCTCTCTCTCTCTCTGTCTCTCCATGCTCTTACAATCTCTCTTTTCTTCTGTGTCTCTCAGGCTTGGTTTTATGGTAGCATGGGTTGACCCTTTTCCCACCTCCTGACTCCCAAGGGCCTGACCCTGATCTCACTCACCTCTGACAGCTCCTCAATACCACTACGAGCCTCCCGGCCACTGATCCCAGAACAGATATTTTCTTATCCCCCTAATGGTTAAGGTTAGGGAGCTGGGCCAGGGTAATCTGACCCTGAATCTGTGGTGGGAGACAAGTTATTCCTCGGGCGTCTTTGCTGCTCGACAAACAGCAAAGCGAGGCGAGCCAGGGGGCAGTGTGGGTCTAACTACCCGCCCTATAGGAAGGTTGTACGCGCTGTGTGTGTGTGTGTGTGTGTGTGTGTGTGTGTGTGTGTGTGTGTGTATGTATGTATGTGTGTGTGTGTGTGCGCAGAATGTGTACACTTGTTCATTCATTTTTTTATGCCTCTTTTATTTTTTGCTGTTTAAGAATAATGAATATGTGCTCATATATTTTTGTAATATTTTCAAAACCATGATTTTCTACTCCTCTGGAATATATGGATCAGCACAATGAGACATTTACATGTTCTGGTACGTGTGTGTGTGTGTGTGTGTGTGTGTCGGACTTGCAGAGGAGAAAGAGATGTCATGTTCAGTTTGTGTTTGGCTAACCCCATGGTCTCAACCCCTAATAGCAGGGTCTACGGGGTGTAGACACATGCCAATATTCATTGGCAGTTGAATCAAGCCACTTAGATACCATCTGTAAACAGGACTCAGAGGGCCTTGAATTAAACCGAGGGAAAGAAACAGTGGGCCGACTGCAGAGATTACCAAACCTTCAACACAGGTTAATGGGCTTTGCCGCTGTTGATCTGTTTCATAGATACCATCAATGTTAAGCAAAACCTTTTGAACATTTTCACCTTTTATATTTAAACCGTGGTGGGAATTTTATATCGTCCCCGTGTGTAGAATTTTATTGCTTTAACTGCAAACCCCAAACGCTTTCAGTGTTGCAAAAAGGCATGCTCAAACCTATTTTGCCCCCTGAAATGTTGGCTTCACTTTGAGGGCAAACATCTTGCACGTCGACAAGTTGCATGTTGGAGTTGGTATTGGATTATGAATTGTATGTTTATGTGATAAATGCACAACTTCCCAGTCTATGCATTTAATATTATCATACCGTAATTTTAAAGGAGGAATTTAGGCTATTAATCACCCTAAAAAACACATCTCTGAAATGCATCATTCTGCACACAAAAAGTTGAATCAGTTCATCTGGATCTTCATCATCTGCATCATTTTCATTGCTGGGATTGTGATAACAGCGATGTGTCGCCCAATAAACGTTGTGTCCAGATGAACTGATTTAACTTTGTCATGTCCTTACCTGGCTTATTGAGCATGCATAACGGCATTATTCTGCTGTTTGCAATTGTCATGCACAGACTGACCATTTATTTGAAGACAATATGGTAACGCTGTGCGTAATTACGATGCAGCCATTTGCCTCTTCTCTCTCCCTCTCTCTTTTCACCTGTCCTCCCTCTGACTCACTTCCTTCTGCCTTCCACCACCACGCTGCTCTATTCACCAACACTGATTTCATAATCTATAGCTGCGCCTGAGAGACCAGCAGCGATTGATTTAATGCCTACAGTAATCCGGCAATGTATCCGCTGCTTGTTCAAAACTCTGGACCATAGGAACCTATAGCTGAGAGAATAAGTTCATTATTTTTGTTTTTTAATAAATGAAAGATTTTGGTAGTTCATGTGCTGGTCATTTAGACCAGTAGTGAAGCTGAAGAGTGAACGCCCCTGCTGTTGAATGGAAACCCCACCTCTCCAAAACGGTCAGGTTTTGAGGTTTTGATAAATAAGGCATGTTATTTAAACATAGTCATGCGTTTTTCTAACCAGTATTCAGTGCTTGCTGAATAGGTTTGAAGGACCATAGTGGCAGGAACAAGTAAATGTTTTTTTTTTATTTGGGATAGGCTCCAGCACCCCATGACCCTAATAGGATAAGCGGCTTGGATAATGAATGAATGAATGGCTTTTCCCCCCTTTTCTCCCCAATTGTATCTGGCCAATTACCCCACTCTTCCGAGCCATCCCGGTCGCTGCTGCTCCACCCTCTCTGCCGATCCAGGGAGGGCTGCAGACTACCACATGCCTCCTCTGATACGTGGGGAGTCGCCAGCCGCTTCTTTTCACCTGACAGTGACGAGTTTCACCAGGGACACATGGGAGGATCACGCTATTCCCCCCAGTTCCCCCTCCCCCCCAAAACAGACTCCCCAACCAACCAGAGGAGGCGCTAGTTCAGCAACCAGGACACACACTCATATCCAGCTTCCCACCCGCAGACAGTAAGGACACCTGACCAAACCAGAGGCAACACGGGGATTCGAACCAGCGATCCCCGTGCTGGTGGGCAACGGAATAGACCGCCATGCTACCCGGATGCCCCCATGCTCACATGCACCCGGGCTGACCAGAGGAGGCGCTAGTGCGGCGACCAGGATACATACTCACATCCAGCTTCCCATCCGCAGACATGGCCAGTTGTTTCTGTAGGGACGCCCGACGAAGCTGGAGGTAACACGAGGATTCGAACCAGGGATCCCCATGTTGGTAGGCAACGGAATAGATTGCTACGCTACCCGGATGCCCCAGTGAATCTTATTTTCAAGTTGTCACATTGCAATTGATTGTTAAGAAGTATAGTTTATGGGTTTCCTTATTGTGGATTTCTCATTTTGGGCTCCACCTTAATTCACATGTACATTTTCTATGTTCTTCTTGAGGTCCTGTGTCTTACACCTATGATCTTTTCCATTGCTCTTACATATAGTTGGAGAATTCTTTGCACGATTGGGAATGAGGCAACCTGCTCAAGTAGCCTTGATATACATTTGTCTAGAATGCTAATCATGCATGATACAAGAATAATGGACAAAGTCGTTGTCAGTTCATTAAGCATCCAGGTAAGTGGATATTTCATTCGAGTGCTATTATCAAATCTCCATAATTGGGTTTTGTCCATCCATCATGAAGATAATGACATGCTGTGTGCACATCTTTACATCATGGCATTGCAATGCAGCATATTTGAGTGCTGAGTTCTATACCTTACAATCGAGCCCCATTCCATTATGGATAATTACGCTGCCTCCAATTTTCTTCTTTTGATTTTCCTGTTAAATGTGGATGACAGTGGGCCTGATTTCAAGAGAGACAACCTTTTCAACAAAGTGGTCCCACCTGTAGACTACACAAAAGCACACAGAAAGCCCAATGACAGAAAACTTTAATTGCACTGAAAAAGTACAGAGTATTCCAGATACCATAAAGATATAAACTTTCAAATGAACTAGCATTTCACCCCATGACAGTTTACACAATACCTGTCAGACTCAAACCAAGATCGTATATAATCTTACACTCCAAATGTGTACAGTGTTGAGGTTTTGGAGAAGGCGCTGCTTATTTCATGCAAGGCCAAGCTAATTCCTCATGGCCCCTCAATCAGAATGACAGATGACTTTGTCGGGTCGAAGAGGAGTACTTATCTCAATAAGCTACCGGACAGCATGGAGACAGACAGGCACAGTGACCTTCAGTAGCCTGGCCTAATAATTAACTGACCTTCTCTAATGAGCCCTCACACTGCACACACAGTGTAAACACTTGTATGTACATAACTGTGTGCATGTGCACACACACACATACTATGTATGCATTATGCAGTGGCTGGTATGGGTCACTAATGAAAAGAGGCTCGACACAAAGCCTGATTGCTGATTGTACCAATGAATCCCCCACTCAGTAGCCCACTTTGGTAAATGGTTTGGTGGTTGGAAAGATGGATGGATGGATGGATGACTCAATGCATGGCTGTAGAAATGCAGATGATAATGATTATTGATGACTGATTATAAAAATTTGGAGATGGATAAATACCAGCTGCAACTGAATTTGCAAAGAGAAAATGGGTAAAGGAGGAGGCAAAAGGAATCCCAACTTGCAAACCCTTGCTTTTGCTTCAGCCAGTAAAAGAGTATGGGGCCAGTTAGAAGTAATGGTGCTAGTAGACAACAAGTAAAGAAATAAAAGTACAGAATTTCGACATGTCTGTAATTCCCTGTAATTAAATGGCAACCAACAGCATACAAGAGATATGCATATATTCTTTTCACAAGACGACAGCTTAAAGTTAAGTTAAGCTTAAGTTAAAAGTCTGGTAGCTGTTTCATGGAGAGCCGCCATATTTGTCCATGCTGTGGGCTCTCAGCCTGTACCTTATGCACAGTCACATCACCATGACCAATACAGTGATCTCTGTCGTTCTCCTGCGGTACTCTACAACAAGATGAAGAAGGTTAAGTTCACCTTTCCGGGTAAATAGAGTAATGAACTACAATCACTGACTGAGATGGAGAATTGTAAACAGTAGCTAATAGGTCAGTTGCACAATTTGCTTGCAGAAGCAGAAAGAATTCTCTGGGGTTGCTCTCTTCTAGTCAACCTGTTTGAGATGATGGCAACAAAAAAGGAGACGAATTTATATGTTCTTGTAACCGGTTATTTTCTTGCCCGGTGCGGGATTCGATACGGGGTGTACTGCACCACAAGGCGACATCACTAACCGCTCGGCTAAAGGGTCAGACCCATTAGCTAGGGACTAACGTGTCTTATTAGTAGCTTACATTCTGTTAAAATGCTGAAAGTGCTAAAATGGTAAAATGCTAAAAGATTTGCAGTTATCCCGTCTTTGAGTACTCCAGTAGCTTTTGCTTTTTCTCTTCCCTGATTTGCAAATTGTTGTGACTGTACAAATAAATGGGACGAATATCTTCATAATAGTTTACTGTCTGTATTTACACTATTTTTCTGAGGGTCTTTCGAGTGAGAACAGTGATTTGGTCTTAATAGCATCAACGATGTTTCCATATTCATTAGAGTAACAATGAGAACTGTTCACCATGGGTTAAATGAAGCGTAAAAAGTTGTGAGGAGGGAAAACCATGCCGAAATCAGTGAACAAGTACCTTCATTTACTTCAGTCCATTTGTAGATCTTTTCACCTGACAGTTTTAGAGGAATGGTAATCTATTCCGGCACCAGGCCTGAAGACAATTATGTGAAATTGCTGCTTTCGCATCTAGATTTGCCTGTCTCCACCATTTTCTTTTCAATCCAATCCAATCCGAAACCATTTGACCAAATAAAATGATATTTACCTCATCTTCTGTTACAAGCTTTCAAAATTACAGGCTTCGGGAAAAATCAATACGAAATGCCAGCTTAGCATCAGATGTATGCTCTGTGAGAATGCTAACTTTTCCTCTCGGTGCATCTCCCCCCCCCCCCCGACTGTACGAACCCCACAGAGGCAGAAGGAAGAGACTTGGAGAAGGAAAAGAAGTACCTCACCAACAAATAGGGGGGTTGGATATTGTGGTGGATGTTTATAAACTGCTTGTGCTTGCAGGCCGAATGCACAATTGTCTTGTCCGAGATGCTAACCTTTAGTATCTCGCCGCGCTCTGGTGCATCTTACAAAGTTCACTGCGAGGGGGGAGTCTCGACCCTCCGGATGATTTGGAGGACTGAAATACCACTTTCATTTATTATTTATCCAGGCTGGCCGAGGGGAAGGCAAGCCACGGTGCTGTCATACCTGACTGGCTAATGTAAAGAAGTGGCCATCTCTCTCCCTGCACCCACCCCGGGGAATCAAAGCCCATTACTGGTCCAAGAGATGGCCTAATGTCCACTGCGAACACACACACACGCCAGATCACAACATTAGGATGAGGGAGGGACGTACGTACCCACAAACACACACAGAACAAACAAGACGTTGTCTAGTAGTCTGAGATGAAAGACAAACACGGCAACGTCTCAAAGAAAGTCCTGCAGGAAAGAGAAGTACACGTTTATAATTCAGTCTCTTTTCAATGCCACCAGCATTCTTGTCACCTTCATTAAAGCAATTCAGCAATCACCACTTGATTGTTTGACTAATTAAACTGACAGTTTGAAAATCCCTCAAGATGGAGATAAGGCATACATAAAAAGAAAAATTATCATCCTAATAATAAACAGAAATCAACCCTGCATTCTTGTGATACCGAGAGGTTTATCAAAGCTAATCCCTAACTGTCGTGCCAATAGTGATTATAGAGTATCAACAGCACCACAGGCGAAGAAAAGATCGAAGTTAATTTCAGATCTGATTCACTGATGTTCTTTTGCTGATTGTGTAAACCCTTTTCATTGTAAGTTGGCTACTTTTATGTCACTTTAGCAGGGTGCCAGATACAGTAGCTAATTTTTATTCTTTATCTGTTACACTGTGTGTGTGTGTGTGTGTGTGTGTGTGTGTGTGTGTGTGTACATGCACGTGTGCTTGCCTGCGTGTGTGTGTGTGCGTTTGCATGCATGTGTACATGTTTGCATGTGTGCTTGCAGGCGTGTGTGTGTATATGAGTCAAGATGGCGGGCTAATGACCCTTTGGAGCTGCAGCTGAGGTGTACCTAATGAAGCGTATGTGTATGAAGTACGGGCCTGTGCCTTTTAATGGGGTACTCCTATCAATACCATGGATCAGATTAATATTTCAAAGTTAATGTTTTTGTTGAAGAATTTGCAAAACAAACATGAGATAGGCTCCACAGCCACTTGTGCAGGAAAATGCAATTTTCTCAGTCTTAGCCGCTCATCTTTTTAATTACGGCTTTAATAGCTTTATAGATTTTTGAAAGATGAATTCTTATTGGCGTTTTTATAATTACTGGTCTTTATTGCTTTTTATGAAAATAATTGTCAAGGCTCATTTACCCCCATAAACCCTTGGGCCAGGCAGATGTGTTTCAATAAGGTCAACCTCCAAAATATCGGAGCACGATTTGAAGCTCTCAGTGTTTCCAGTGAAAGCTGTGTTTCACCTTCTTCTTTTTTTTTTAAACAATATGTTTTGCTCATTAAAAATGTACACATAAGAAAGGCTATATTCCCACAAATATCCTGTGGAGATGATATAATCTCAATACGGAAAGCATCCTGATAAACGTCATATTAAAAGAAAATGCACTACTGATTGGACAGCATGTTCAAACATGCAGCGGTCCCCGGAGGCCACAGAGAACAGAACAATGCACTCTGGCATACGGTACGGCAGGGTTTGGCTAGACTCTCCCATATGTCAACATACCATCATATGTACTGCTAAAATAACTGAATCCCTTTAGCATTAACACATGTACAGAGTGAGCACTAGCCAAGGCTGCTTCATAACTCTGACTGTAGGGAAAATGTATCTGGACACTTCAGCAAAAACATATTTAGAAGAGCTAGCCAAGGTTTCTTCATGTAGTGTGCAAAGGCCTTCGAGTGCAGCAGCCTTGCACAAACACTGGCTCTGCGCCATCTGCAGCTAATAAGCTCAAATATGAATTTGGGAAGACAGGAAAATTCAACCAAATGAATTTGTGCAAGAGCAAAGCTGGCAAATTAGCTTTTGTGAAATGCATGCCCGCGAATGGTAGAGACTGTTCCAATCACTATTTGATTTAGGCTGAGATCCTGTCTAGAGGGAAGAGTGTGCATTTGGCCAGCTTTGTCACCACTAAAAGGGAAATATGCATAGATTTAGCCTTGAACTCCATGTTGAACTTGGCTGGCCTGCTTCGCTGTGGTTTCCCAGTGCATTCCCAATCCTCTCTGTGTTGCCCAAGACCCAGCCTGGACAATAACCGGAAAAAGTATTTAGTTCATTTTGGAGTAAAGCTGAAGTAAATTTCACCCTTTACATTTGCCAGAAACATCTGTTTTATCTATACATGCAGAGGTCCAAAGACCCAAAGTTGTGGAATATTTCAACCCGTGCTCTTATTTAATTGCTTTGGAAGCTGAAATGGAAAGAAAGAAAAGACAAAATATTACATTTCTCTCCAAGGACCCAAATATTTGTTAATAAATCCGACTGGCCCCTCTTTAAGATATTCTGCTATGCTTTTCCACATATTCAACTGAATGTGGTTTGCCAGGGCTATTGCCAACTTAACATGTTCACCGTACAGAACGGTAAAAACCCCTCACTAATTTAAGCATGGTACTGTACGTAGACCAGTCGGCAAATCAGCATTGCGGCACCAAGATAAAGAAAAATCAATTACATTTCGCTATCAAGGAAATTGGGTTTCTCAGAGTGTGAATAAGCCCTGGCTTGCCATGGTTGAACTTGGCCGTGTCTCCCGATGCACTAAAAACACCCTCTGTTTTGGTTCCAGCGTTTTCCTTCTCCGTGGCACCGGACTCCCTCCGTACGGTGCAGCGCACAGTCGGTGTGGTCTGAAGAGTCCCACTGTATGTCTGCTACACATGTGAATATGCTCGACAGATGTTAGCTGGCTCCCAGGCAGACAGGGTCTCCTCCCCCTGGCCTTTTTGGCTCTGGCTGTGACATGGTGACACACAGTAGCATCTGGAGTTCAGTCTGGGTCACCCAGGGCAAATACGATACAGAGCAGATCATCTCCGGGTCTTTCCAAGACCTCCCAAGAGTTCCGAAGAGATGAGCATCGAGTAAATGGAATATGTTGGTGCACTTGCCCAAACACTGGGAGCACACTTTTGGGATGATGTACCATCGCCTCGTTGTGCTTACCAAACTACATTAAACGGGAATTTCAGCTATTTGTTTTCGTTAACTCGGAGTATCTACAAGTTTGGATAGGAGGGCGATGCGATATGCGAAGAAATAACCTAATGAATGAATTTTCCATAGGATATGTTGAGTCGAGACCAGAGATGTGAAGTGAAAATCCACACAAGTTTATAGGCAAACATACACAGGTCAATATGCACAGAGATAGGGGGAAAAAAAGGAAAGGGTAGAACGCGGAGGAAAACAAGAGGCCCATAACTCATGCGGAGTCAAAAAGGGGGATTCCCAGTCAGGGTCCCTTAAACCATATGTGAATTCAAACGAAATAAAACCCTATAGCATCTTTAGTACCAAGAGCGGCCAACCCAAATCCAAACCGCATATTGTGTGAAAGGGGGGAAAAAAGAAGACATATTTGAAAACTAACAATAAAAAAAGATGCCTGGTTGCCTTTAAACCACAAGACTGCGGTTTGTTGTTTTATTTCTTACAAGAAGTCAAGTGATGAGGAGCTTATTGGGCGTTCAAATTATATTCATTTTATTTTTCTATATTGCGTCGTTTTATGGCCCTCTTTTTCACAGGATTATGAAATTTGGCGGCTATTTTTATGGAACTTTTTTGTTGTTGTTGCTAATGATGAATAGTGGCAATACATATAAGCAAGCTCTTTCAAAGATGGCCCCCTTTTGTTTCCTGTCTCTGCATTCGCGCAAGATGCGCTACTTAGACAATTTGTCTGCGTTCCCACCTCAGGCTGACAGTCACCCGTGTTTAGAGACATCCAAACATCAGCTCATGAAACAAACATTTAGCAAACACACGAGAGCGAAGCTGCCAGCTGACGTGCACCCGATCAAATCCGTCCCGTCATGTAAATAACTTGTTTCAGTGTGCTTTCAATTAAAACGGAAGACGGAGTGCCATTGCTGCCTTTGATGGATGAGCTTAGATATTGGAGTGTACCATTGGATGACAAAACGTTCCCCCACTCCACCTCAACTCCTCTTTTCTATTGATTCTCCTTGCGGTTATTCATCAGGGCGGTGGCCACTGTCAGATCGGCTGCTCCTTCTCCTCACAAGACACATTTTCCAGTTATTGATAAAGCTATTTGACCTTTTATTCAAATGTTTGAGCGTGTTTTATGTGTGTGTGTGTGTGTGTGTGTGTGTGTGTGTCTGTGTCTGTGTCTGTGTGTCTGTGTTTGCTTTCTCTTAGCTCTCGCCAGAGGCTTGCAGATCGCTGCAGCTACATGAATAAAGTCAGGCTGTTTTGATTAACGCCAAATGAGTAGGTCTATTCTTTGCAGATGTCTGTTTCAGCAGTACTGAGCCCTGCTTTCATGGAACAAAAATAAACCCCGAAACCTGTTTTACAGTTTGGCAAAGGCAGGCACATGCATGCATACACACACAGACACACACATGTGCATAAGTCAGTGCACACATAGCCTTGCATACTGTAGCTGCAGCACACACACACACACGCACATATACGTAACTTAAGATACACCCACATACACACGTGCATGCGCGCACACATACACACACACACACACACACACACACACAATCGTCAACATTTTGACATTTCTTTGCTATTTCGTCACTGCCAAGGTGAAGACAGCCCATCTTGGCAGCAAGGCCAACTGTGAATGTGCCCTGGGTTACAAAACAAAAGGCCAGCAGAGAAGGCGCCTTGTGTTGCACAGTGGCTGACGGGGAGGGGCAATAATGACTTACAGTACAGGACTTCTGTACTGTAACTGATCCAGGTAAAGGTTACAGTTTTGGCCAATATCCAGACGTACGCTGTATGACAATTGATCCGCGGGGGGTCACCTTGCTAAAGTTGCCATGCTAGCCATTTCAGAGCTCTTCCTCACCTGGATTATTGGGCATGCATAAAGATGATATCTTGCACTTGTATCGCGATGGTGGCTGCAGAATTTTTTTGTTTCCCCTAAAATTATGTGAAATTACAACTAAATAAGCAGGTTGAAGCTTCGGTCCACAAGAATGATAGAATAACAGCAAAAAAATGAATAGGGATGTCATCAAATCCATTTCATTCCACCTTAAAATCATTAATGAAGCACTGCCTTAGTGATTATGCATTAATGATTAAAATAAATTATTTGATTTCTAGATTGTTTGACTCCCGGCAAATGGAAGTAAAAAAAAAAGACAAAAAAAGCAAAGAGATTATTGAATAATGTCCTCACAGACGTGAAACAACAATGCACGGGCACTCCTTATCTGTCGTGTGACATTTCTGCGTTATTGGACTGTGTGAGGAGTAAGAGGAAGGATGAGCGAGAGAAGAATGGAGAGCAGGTCTCAATCACCATGTTATAAATCAAATCGCCTTTTTTCTTCTTCTTCTGCGCAGTACTTTGGGAAAGAATGGCGAAATGACATAGATTTTTAAGGTCTATTGACTTTTGCATTGATTTTTGCAGGAGGATCATGAAATTGCGGTACTCTATTGAGGGGGAAACAGGAGCACAATCAGGTCAGTGATATATTTGGCACGGTGTTTTTGCCTATAAGGTGAGCCGTCTCTGTGTTCGTGTGGTATAATTTTTAAACCCTGTTGAGTTGTGCAGCAGAACTCCTCCATCCCGTGAAATTCCTGTTCATGTCTTTGCCTCGCTATCAATAATTAAGACTACATCGTGGAGAGAAAAAGTAATTTCCCTTGAAAGAACCAGATGGAATCGACATTAACCCCGGCTCTGCAAACATACCCCGAAAGGTATCTAAAACCTCCAAAGGTGCCAGTAAAAGTGTAAAAACAGAAATCTTTCTGGCAAAACACAACAACAAGTACAAGAACAACCCATCGAAGTGGAGAAGTAAAAAACAAGAGAGACTTAAGGTGAGACTTAAAGCCTGTGCAGTCCAAAAAAAAAAAGAGAGAGGGAATGTAATTTCCCCTACTAGGAACATAAGCCGGGAGTAATCTGGCCTGTAATACCTCCTAGTCCTTAAATAAAAGCCCTCCATTTTAAGTCTTCAACCTTGTGTTTTTTTTCTTCCCTTGCTTCCCCACCTTTAATAGGATTTGGTAGAAAATGGCTTTGTGAATCGTTCCTCTTCGTCTTGCTCAAGGAGGAGCATGGCTATTCTCATTGAGAAGTGCTTAATTGCTTTAAATGACTGATGACATGGCTTGGAAGATGGGCCTTGAGCTAGGGGCCACAGCCAACCACACAACATATAGCTCTCCTGGAGGGTGGGAGGGGCTGTGTCTGAATGTGTGCGCACGTGAACGTGTACATACCTGTGTGTATGTGCATGTGTGTATGTGTGTGTGGACGTTGGCTGGTAATGAAGGTGAGATGCTGTGGATGGATGTACTTCTTCTATAAGGGTCATAACAGGGAATGTGTGTGCATGCGTGTGTGCATGCATGTGTGCGTGCATGTGTTTGTGTGTGTCTTTGTTTGTGTGTATACATGGACCCATGTGGGTGCAAATTTGTACGAGAATGCGTGTATCAGCTTGTACGGGGGCTGCATGTGTGTTTGAGCATGCGTGTGAGTGGGTCACCATGCAGTGTGCGTCCTATCGACACTCCAGTAACAGACTAAATTAAAGCTGTGATGAATTGTGGCTGTCACAGCGGGAGAGAGGAGAGTCTCCGCACCATATTCCACCTCAGATTAGGTGAGGATGGGAAGACACCGAATATCATTATCAATATGTAGCACTCTATTTTCATTAGATTTTTCTTGCCACAGTGGACAGGTTGATAGCAGGCCAATTTTTCTTACGGAGTAAAAAAGGAGGGCTTTTATTTAATCTCAGCCATCTTTACTTATGTCAGTGAGGAGTTCAGACTAAGTGTGGGTGCTTACTTTTTTCTTTCTTTTTTTTTGGAAACTGTGTCGATGAAATTGTGAAACTGCGACCTCAAATCAGAGGCATCAAAATAGTTGCGGCTCTCGAGACAGGACCGTGCAGGATTCAGCCCCTTCACATTTGTTTTGATTGTTAAAGGAATAAACAAATTTGCAAGGATACAACTCGTGCATTTTTTGTAAAGAAAAACATTTTTTTGCCATTATTGAAATGGAAAAACTACCTAAGACCCCCTCATCCGTGTAGGTAGCTCCTGCCTAATAAGATGGCAGCGGCTTTCGGCTGTTTACCAAAGGAAGTGGGGAGAGGATGTGCAAGCGGGGGTCGGGGGGGGGGGGTTGCGTGTGTTTAAGGTGTTCTTTGAAGATGACATCCTTTGGGTAGACCACGAGGCTTATTCATTCAAGTCACAACTGCGAGCATGTGCACAGGGAAACACCAACGCATGCATGTGAACTCACACACTCAGACAAAGCCATGCAAACATGCATGCTTGTGCATGCACGCGCGCGCGCGCACACACACACACGTGCAGGGCTGTGTTCAGGCCTTGGAGGTTGTAGTCCAACATATCCTACAAACACACCTGAAGTTACGGTCACAGCATGACGCGGAATACATGGTGGCCTTGTGCACGGGTTTGATAAGCATGGAAGCGACTAATCTTTTTCTCAAGAAACGTCCCCCCTTTTCACCAGGCGATCTCATCTTTCTTTACAAAAAGCTAAATTTCTCTTTTGGTTGTCTTGGCACTTCATGTGCACTTCATGTGCCTTCCAGAAGAGCGTCGGTTGGTTTCTTAACGTTTGCTACGGCATGGCCGTTCATTCTGCTCTGGTTGCACAGACGGAGCCAAAGATTCCCCTCATCCCCGAGAAATCTATAGAGCAGATAGCGGGATACCCCCCCTCACCCGCCCCCCACCCCCTCACCTCACCCCGCCCCGCCTAATTTGTTCTCTCTCTGCGACCACGTCGCAGCGGGACCGAGATTTACTTTCGGCTCCTTCCCGCCAGAGAAACCCAGGTACAGTGTGTCAACACACACAATGCTCTCACTGTCGAGGCAAACCGGACAAACTTTCTCATTGTTTCTCTTTTTGTTTTGCGCTTTGTCTTATCTCACCTTTCCGAGTTGCTCCCATTTGAATCATCACGATAGCGCCGCGGCAGCACCAAACACACGCATGCGCATGGACAGAAAGGCGGTAGTATGGGACGTAACGGCGCGGAGGACCCAGCGTTGTTGCCTTATTGCGAGCAATACTCGGAAACAATAATGGTTTGCAATTTTCTGCAGTTGAGTGTGTGTGTGTGTGAGTGTGTGTGTGCGTGTGTGCATAAGTGCTTGCACCCATGCATGTGTATGTATGTATGTATGTATGTATGTATGTATGTATGTATGTATGTATGTATGTATGTATGTATGTATGTATGTGGGTGGGGGAGGCGGTGTTTGCAACAACAACAAAAAAGCTTTTCCCAGATTTTGAGACAATCCAATCAGAAGTGAATATGTGTGTGTGTTCGACAGCAGTGTTACCATGGTAATCCTCTTGGTGACCCCACTTACCACTTTGCACTCACCAAGAAAATGTATGAAAATCTTCTGGAACCTCCTTTTTTTCATATATACACACAAATTTAAGATTCACCAGACTCTCGTGTTTTACTGGTTCATTGTAAGGCCTTCTTGTCTAAGGAATTAAAGGGATGATGGATGTTGTCGTTCGTGAGACATCCGGGACAGGCAACCCTTGCCATAATAACTGGAATACAAGATAAAAAAAATCACATAATGTAAATGTCTTATTTTACCTGGGATTAGCAGCGTGTTTCCTTATCTCCCAGTAGTCTTTCTCGTTCCTTCCTTCTCTCTGTTTTCAGATTTCTTAGCGAGATGCATCTCACTGACTTTACTAACACATTATGCCCACGTTGTTAAAGGAGTCATTCTGCAGTAAGATCTATAAAACTTTACTACACATGCACATAAATCATAGCTATGTCAACTTTATTCTAAAAACAACAACAAAAAACAGGCCGGTGATGGGATGAAAACTCGTAACAGACCAGTTTGGATAACATATTATATCAGTCACTGACACTTTCCTTTCAGTGATTAGCAAATTTCATCATTTCACATGGGAATGGGAGGTGATAATTGCACTAAAATCCTCAAGTTTATCACTTAGACCTGCATGTAACACACTCCCAAATACTAGTCGTAGCTATGCAAGTTACGGTATGCAAATGAAATCATGTAAAAAGCTAAACTATTACTATCAGGATCAGGATCATGTTTATTGGCCATGTGCATTTGCACACACATGGGATGTGTACTCTCAGTGTACTTAACATAGATTAACAACACTACAACACAACAATCTGCAGCTATATACACAAGGATTGACTCACACAGGCGAAATAGGTGATAAAGTGCAATGGTAGAGTGTACTATCTATTAATACTATTAATGGTGTTATCATGGCTCCAAACATAATGTTAACAGTGGTTTTGTTGCGTTGTGTGTGCACATTTTGAACGGCAGTATTCCCACCTAGCGGTATTTCTTAGTGTCCCATGGCGTTTCTTATAGAAACGCCATGGGACACTAAAAATCTCCACTGAGTCTGATACACAGGAAACTGTTTTAAGACGGCCCACGCCAGGTATTCGGCGGTGTGGGATACACCCGTTATAGCGTCCCCTGGTAGGCTTAGTGTGTTTATATATTGTTTTATCAGTGACCCGCATCCTGTTTACCTGATAGAAGCAAAAGCTCAGTGTCGGAGCTCCTTAAAAGTTAAAGCCAAGGGGGGAGGCGGGGGGAGGGGGGGGATGAAGGGTGGAGGAGTGCATCCAAACGTATACCACATGTTATCCCACTTGTGCACGCGTGCACACACGCACACACATACGGACGTGCACGATCACACTCTCTACCAGCCGCAGGGCGCCATGGTTACCTTGGAACTTTAACGTGGACCAGCTGGCGTACTTGGATTGTGAAATTGCATTGCACTAACACGCATGCACACATGTGTGCACGCACGTGCACACACACACACATGCATGCATGCGCGCACACACACACACACACACAGATTTTGCGGAGGATCAAAGGGAGTTGGAGCCCTGCACAGCAGCCCTTCTGCTCCTGCCCTCGGCTAAATGGACGACCAAACATTCCAGGCTGTCCAGCCCAGTAATATCTGGCCCGCAGCCTAATGAAGATGGACTGTGTTTATAATTCTCATGTTTGCTCTGATCACTAACATAATCCTTTATATACACACAACATGGAGACAGAAAACACTCTTTGTTTCTTGAGAAAGGGTCAAATTGGAGAAGAAGAAAAGAAGAAGAAGAAGAGAAGCGCACGAAGACGCTGAAACGTGAACCCATTGATCTGCGCTTGCACTCCCGCACGAGGCAGGTAGCGTGTGTGTTCTCAAACAAAAGAGACGGCACCAGGGGATGTTTTTATGCCTGCTTGAGACTTTGACACCTGCTTCCCCACAGCAAATTGGAATGACTCACTCTCAAATGAGATTTCTGCCCACTGCACGGGGAGTGAAAACAAGGTCACCCATTACAACTATTCTACATGATTCACTGTTATCACATCTCTGTTCGCCCACCTTCCCTTTAATTAGCTTGGGGGACCTGGGCAAAGAGTGCCCACTGTGTGTGTGTGTGTGTGTGTGTGTGTGTGTGTGTGTGTGTGTGTGTGTGTGTGTGTGTGTGTGTGTGTGTGTGTGTGTGTGTGTGTGTGTGTGTGTGTGTTTGTATGCACACCCATTTGTCTGAATTTCTCTCTTTCCCTCATCACATTGCTTGGCACCGGAATGAAAAATCTATGAAGGTGTGTGTGTGTGCGTGTATGTGTGTGTGTGTGTGTGTGTGTGTGTGTGTGTGTGTGTGTGTGTGTGTGTGTGTGTGTGTGTGTGTGTGAGTGAGTGAGACGGAACACAGATACAATTTTCGGCTAAACATTTAAAAAAAGCTACCAAAAAAAAGTCTCATTTTTGCTTTCACACCAGTCTTTCCTCTACCTTGTCCCTCTCAGAAGTATGCAGGTGGTGTTACTTCTAGTATCTGGACCGCCGGAGAACTCATCAACACAGAACGAGAGTCGGTTAGCTTTAAAAGAGAGGTCCCCCCCCCCCCCCATCCATTTTCTAATGACAAATGAGACTTCACATTCATACAGGGCATGTCTTTTGAAAATAATTGCAGAATACAGCCCGTAGTGCTGTGAAGGTGAAAAGGAAGGCCTCCCAGGCCTGGATCGTATGGAGGACCTCGACATGATTGGGGATATTCAAAGGGAGTTACCCAGAGAGCTTTCTGAAGAAATTAAAGGCACAGACGTGCCCTGCGTTTATGAAGAAGGCTTGAAAATGCAGACTGCGCTGGACATTTTTTGAGTGATGTAGTTGACACATCTCCTTATGTGGTAGTTTGATCTCCTTATGTAGTAGTTTGGATTTCATGAGCAGTGCCTTTGGACTGGCAGACAGAATTGGCGGTCTTGGAGGCATTCTCCTAATGTCAAGGGAAGACAGGATTTAGCCTCCCTGGGTCTATGCCAAGCAACTTGGAAGGAGACTGTGCAACGGTGAGTATGCAAATCCAAACTATATGTACTTAAAAATAGTAAAATGGCAGGCATCCAGGTGGCGTGGTGGTCTATTCCGTTGCCTACCAACACGGGGATCACTGGTTTGAATCCCCGTGTTACCTCTAGCTGGTCGGGCATCCCTACAGACATAATTGGCCGTATCTGCAGGTGGGAAGCCATATGAGGGTATCTGTCCTGGTCGCTGCACTAGCGCCTCCTCTGGTCAGTCGGGGCACCTGTTCGGGGAGGGGGGGGCTGTGGGAAATAGCGTGACCTTCCCACATGCTACGTCCCACTGGTGAAACTCCTTGCTGTCGGGTGAAAAGCAGCTGGCGACTCCACATGTATTGGAGGAGGCATGTGATAGTCTGCAGCCCTCCCCAGCTCGGAAGAGTGGGGTAATTGGATGGATACAATTGGGGAGAAAAAGGGGGGGGGGGAGGGTCCAAAAAAATAAAAATAGTAAAATGGCTGCTGGACTTCAACAAAGATACACCATGTACGTTCTCCTTTTTGTGATTTCCATGGACGGGGCCACACCAATGTGCAGCCAAATCTGGAGAGTGTTCAGCTTGGTGAAACCGGGTCAGCATCTCTGCTGTTCATAGCTGATGCGGCTCTGGAGTGGTTTTCTGCAAATGTGATGCAGCAGGGATGAAGATCAGCACTTCTGGATCACTTCTAAGTAAATCCATAGTCTAACATTTCAGTCCACAGTATAATTACTACAATAATAAGTGAATATGTGGTCATCGGGAGATGTCTGATGTCTGAAAGTGCAGTGGAAATAAGTGCTGTACAGGATAAACAAATATTTTTGACCCTTTCATATGAACCTAAGTGATTATTAACTAGCAACATTTTTTGAAACTTTTTTAGACTCGCTTTGAAAAAAAAGCACACAACTTTTTATTAATAGCGGGCTACCTGAAAGCTACATAGCCCAATCACTGTTGCTATATTTAGTAAGCTAGCTGCAAGCTAGTTCCATTATTCTCCCCAAAACTTTGACAGCTATCTTCTTCTAAAGGTTATAAACTGTCAGGCTATATTAGGAAATGTAAGGGTGCGTGTATTCATTTTATTGACCTTTATATTAAACAGACACAGCCATCATATTCAGCAGCCGTTGTTTTTCTGAAGCCGGCAGCTGCACACGTGCTCCCTCCATTTTGTCAATTTGTCAGGTTCACTTCCATATTTATAGGATCAAGAGAAGGGAGACGCGAAGCCAATCAGATGTATTTATATTCAGGCGCTAATCAAGGTCCGAGTTATTTTGAGCAGAGATATCCGATAACAGCAGATGTCTTGGTCTAGAGCAAATATATCTGTTTTTGAAAGGCAGTTTTCAAGCAAATTCCCTCGTCGTCGACGAATTCGCAGATGCCATTCATGAAACTGTGGCTTGCTGCGGTGTCACGTCGGCTCGGGACATGGCGAGTTGAAGCGCTGGGATCGCAGACTGTTTCATCCACCATTTTATTTACACCATTTTCCTGCACTGAAGAACACCGTTGGTCTCATTTTTTAACATCCTGTCTTCTGAGTCACTCCACCCCCCCCCCCATTATGTTCACGATGTTGATTTAGGATGATGTGTTTGCACCTTCGGTGTCGAAGAGCGACACCGGCGGAGCTTCTCTGCATTGGGCCTACGTGACTTCACACGCCGCTCCTCCAGCACAGCACATGGCAGTGCTCACAACCTCCTTACACTTGACCGGACATGCCCGAAAATGTTCTCGCAGCCTCGCTCAATATCACAAGCTACCGATCCACACATGTATTTACCTTGCGTCTTCTGATCCGCTGTCAGGGCGTCCCTGGTTCAGTGTTGTGGCTTTCTACGATCCTTCTATCGATTAACACATCCACGCATACTTTCTCCTCTCTTGCACACACAAAGGAAGAAACATGCTTTCTAGCGTCCGACCTTCCTCTTTCTTCCTGTTCGACAAACATGTGCACACACATACGTGCACACACGCGCACGCCCAAACACTGTGCATCAATACCGAGAGGGTTTAATCAACTCTCCGAGGAAGACATCATTGCATTTAGGATCAAACCTATGGAATCAATACCTGTGTTACACTTAAGATGACAAAGTGGAGCTCATGGCGTCACACCGCCGCAGGGCAAGTTTTGAATGTATAGACACGAACCTGTGAATTATTTATGGTTGTGATTTTGGTTGCGTGGCAGCCCGTCACAAATGTGACCCCCTCGGGCACGGGGAACGTGTGGACCGGTGAAATACCCAGCCGTAGACAAATAGGCGCATACAGTGAGTGTTGTTGAGCATGTTGTTAATGCTCACACGTGATGACGTTTTAACATTTCACATACCGGCCTTGCCACTCACAGGAGTAATCCATCACTCAGCCTCTTTCATTTCTCAAGGAAAACAGTTTACTTAATACTTACCGGGTGACTTGTGCGTTCATCTAAAAATAATTACTCGTGTGTGTGTGTGTGTGTGTGTGTGTGTGTGTGTGTGTGTGTGTGTGTGTGTGTGTGTGTGTTAATCACCATAATCGGCAATTGTGTCCTCTTTAACCTTCGAAAAGTTGGAATATTTCAAGCATCTTGGCTGGCTCCTTTGTGCAAGTAATCCGTATAATGGGACGGCACACATGTTGAATGTTTTTGAAATGAAATCGATAGAACCGATTGTCGTGGAAATACCGTACCTTCCCCCGGCGAGATTACATATTCCCATCCACGCAGCCTCACGTGTCGCCCCCTCCCGTCAGTGGAGATCGAGGCTGAGTTGCACGGAGAGGCTCGACTGACGCCCACCTGATGAGGGATTATGAAGGCGGTGCGTCTGCAGCGGGCGTGCAGTTCAGTCAGTTCGCCTGCAGAGTTGTTGTTTTGAGGGGGGGGGGGCGTCATACGCCAAAGTCTTCATCCGAGCATTATGAAAAGAAAGCAAAAAAATAAAAAATACCCGCATTGATTTTTAGGCTTGGTTCAATGACCAGGTAAAAACACATAATTGGGATGGAGATCTACAATTAGGAGAGCACCTCGATGCTTTATTACTGGAGCGATGTAGCCATGCGTCCTTCAGATGAAAAAAAAACCCCCCAAAAAACCCATGTCTAAAATGATAATCTGAAGACAGGCCGTGCTTTTATCTCCTCACTTTAAAACGAGCTAACGCTCCTATTCTGGCATGGCTCAAAATCCCTTTTTTAGATCTCCGGCTTTCACAAAACACAGCCGCAAGCGTTTTAGCCCGTACAAACAGTCACATCACTCCATTTCTGGCATCTCCTCTTTTTGTTAACTTTCCCAGCTTGGCCACACTGGAAATATCTGGCGTCAACCATCGAGAGACACTCCCTTTAAAGTCGGTTGACCCCGGTTGCATCCAGCGGTAACATGGGTAAGGCCTCCAGCACCGAGCTGGAAAACCTGCAAAACCAATACCCCCCATACCTGATGGATCCGCTCTTCACATGGTGAAGGAAGACATGAACGTTGTGTTATAGCAACACACTGCAACTACTATTTAGCATGCAAGCTACATGCAAACCCCGTGATAGGATTTATAACCTATTTTCTGTCATTGTTAAAGTTCCGGGTTAAGAGCACGATGCTGACGACAACTACACGGTCTCACTATGGTGTAACCTCACACACACACACACACACACACACACACACACACACACACACACACACACACACACACACACACACATATAAGTATATTGATATATATAGATATCATAATGACTATTACGGATTGTATCTATTCACGGTTTTCAATCTAATATGGGTTTTTGGGGGGGGGTTCCCCCTTTTTCTCCCCAATTGTATCCAGCCGATTACCCCACTCTTCCAAGCCGTCCCGGTCGCTGCTCCACCCCCCTCTGCCGATCCGGGGAGGGCTGCAGACTACCACATACCTCCTCTGATACATGTGGAGTCGCCAGCCGCTTCCTTTCACCTGACAGGGAGGAGTTTCGCCAGGGGGACATAGCGTGTGGTAGGATCACGCTATCCCCCCCCCCCCCGCGCGCGAACAGGCGCCCCGACCGAGCAGAGGAGGCGCTAGTGCATCAACCAGGACACATACTCACATCTGGCTTCCCACCCGCAGACACGGCCAATTGTGTCTGTAGGGACGCCCAACCAAGCCGGAGGTAACATGGGGATTCGAACCTGCGATCCCTGTGTTGGTGGGCAATGGAATAGACCGCCACGCCACCCGGACACCCTTCAATCTAATATAGTCAATCGAAATCCTTAATTAACACAACGTAGCCCTTTATGTCTCCCCCTTCCTCTGTTGTTCACTGCCCCCCCCCAACAAATATGAAATGTTGTTCTTCGTGCTGCTTCGAAGAGTGAAGTGAGAGTAGCTTTACTCGAACTCGTGTCAGTTTCAGAATAAGTGGAGGTGTGGATTGAAAGCTAACCGCAGCATCAGACTAAGTGTGTATTTCCATTCGCGCTTCCATTTTCTCCCAGCGAGCACTGATGGTAGTTGTGGATCCATTCCTCGTGTTCTTGTTCTTTCAAACTGCCTACGTGTGCAGTGTGTGTGCGTCTAAGTGTGTGCGGCTGACAGAGCGGTAGAGCGAGCAAGACGGAGAGAGAGAGAGAGAGAGAGAGAGAGAGAGAGAGAGAGAGAGTGAGAGACTAAAAGAGATAGAGAGAAAGAGAACGAGCCTTATATATATTGCAGTCACGCTGCCCACGTCTGAAAACATTTCACAGGCAGTGCAAGGAAAATGTAAATCAGAGGTCGCCAAACCACATGCACACACACACACACACACACACACACACACACACACACACACACACACACACACACACAAATACTAAAAGACAGACACACAAAAGGGGGGGAAAAACCCTCATCTCTCCTCTCTTATACACACATAATACATTAAAATGGAAAACAGCTCACACTAGACCCGGCATTGAAGGGGACCCTAATATTTGTTTTTCCCTCCCCTGTAGTGTTCTCATTGCCAATGACCAAATTTATAATAATCTCTGCCTCAGAGTCCTGCTCCGCTCTCAGAATCTATAATCACACAGGCCATTGTTCCTCAAGCCGGGCGCAGGCCGGGCCGCTCTCCCCCTTTCATATTACTCCGTTTCAAATGTATTGGAATTGGTTCCAAGACCTAAAAATATGCCTGTGGGTAAGATTACATATATGTGTGGTTTATTTTTACAAGGACACATACAGCCACAAAATGGCATGTTGCAAGCAATAGGCAATTACATTTTTATCACTGTATGTTACCTGTAATCACTAAAATACCACCCACGTGTCAGCTGGGACGGGCCACATGAAGCGTCCCAGTTATAGCTAGGTTGTCCCTGGGCGGCTGTGCCCTTCCCTGGGAATGGAAGTGGCCGCCGGCTAGTTTTCTTGGACAACCTGCCGGTCATCTCCTGCGTTGTAGTTCAGAACATGACAATGACTTCGAGGGCCAGGAATATTCTTAGGGTCAGCTTGAATGCTATACTGCAATTATACGGACTCACCCAAACCGCCGAGCGGATGCGTTTTTTTATGTTCTTGCCTCATTTTCAAGTTAAAGGCGTACGATGGCTTTCTAAAAAAAATAAAATAAAATAAAAATAAGGGACTACATTGAAATAACACTTAACACAATTGAAACTCGTCCACTGCCGATTGTGGACTTTCCAGTAAAAGCAAATGTGCTGTTATGCCTTGGTGCCCGGGGGAGGCATGTCTGCACAAGTGATCTCATTCAGACCAATTCATTCAGTGGAAAAATGGATCTTTTTCACATCGCACCATTATATTTTTTCATAACTGGTCATTGCACTTTGAATAATATTTAATTCTGCTCTGGTAGAGCTTGCTGTGTAGCATTTTTGTTTTGCACCTGTTGGTTTATTGTGAGGGTTTTTTTTCCCCCTTTTTTCTCCCCGATTGTATTTTTGGCCACTCTTCCCAGCCGTCCCGGTCGCTGCTCCACCTCCTCTGCCGATCCGGGGAGGGCTGCAGACTACCACGTGCCTCCTCCGACACATGCGGAGTCACCAGCCGCTTCTTTTCACCTGACAGTGAGGAGTTTCACCAGGGGGATGTAGCATGTGGGAGGATCACACTACTCCCCCCAGTTCCCCCTCTCCCCCGAACAGGCGCCCAGACCGACCAGAGGAGGCGCTAGTGCAGCGACCAGGACGCATACCCACATCCGGCTTCCCACCCGCAGACACGGCCAATTGTGTCTGTAGGGACGCCCGACCAAGCCGGAGGGAACACGGGGATGGGAACCGGCGAACCTCGTGCTGGTAGGCAACAGAATAGACCGCTATGCCACCCGGACGCGGTTTATTGTGTTTCTACTTTTGAGTTTGTGTCACATCACATCGTTTAAGCTCAACAAGAGTCATTCTTTAAATTATTACATTTTCTGACAGAAAAAAGCCTGTAAATGCAATCCATAAGACTTCATCTATGGATGTAAAGTTTGCAATGCACCTTTTATTAAGCTTGCTCCACATTTCGGCTGATTCATTGCATTACACCTTAATACAATGCATTCAACACATGCTACAACCGGAGTCCATCTGATATTACAGCAACAGTTAACCCCTTTTCTTTTCTTCTTCTTTTTACTGACTGTAAGAATCGTTGACAAGTGAACTGACAGTATCTTACCATTTGAAATTAATTGCAAAGGAAAGCAACAGCGTTCCCATTTCAGCTATTCCATATTTTCTTACAGCTGTGAAAATTAAATGTGTCGTGCACAGATTATTTCATTATCATTTTTCATATCTACTGACAGTAAGATTGGAAAATTAACATGAGTGCGTGTTGCCTGGGAGCTTGCTTGCGTCTTGGACCTCACATCTTGTGACTTCCTTGTCAATCAAGCAAGCGCGACTGGCACACCTGGAAATGAAAAGGTTTCTGTGGGTTAAATGAACGAGACGCTGCAGCGCATCCTTAAGCAGGGAGCTGGTTTCAGTAATATGTCCGTTTTGCTCCACGTTTCTTGAGATAGATTAATTATGCATTTGCAGAGAAAGCGTACATGTTTGCTTTGTGGTAACTGGTAACAATTATGAATTGTCAATTGTCACGCATCTTCTCATCCCTCCATTCTTCTCTCTCGCTTTCCCACTCTATCTAACCTTACTCCTCACCTTGAGCTACAAGGTCAACTCAACAATTTAGTATTTCAAGACTTAACATTCAAACACACATTGTCACAACCACACACATGGCATGCACATATACACCCACACCCATACACACACGCATGCATGCACGCCCCCCCCCACACACGCACATGCATGCACGCCCCCCCCACACACACACATGCATGCACACCCCCACACACACATGCACACACACACACATGCATGCACAACCCCACACACACATGCACACACGCACATGCATGCACGCCCCCCCACACACACACATGCACGCCCCCCCCACACACACATGCACACATGCATGCACGCCCCCCCCCCACACACACACATGCATGCACACCCCCACACACACGCACGCCCACAGACAGCACACACAATCTCCTGTTTTACTGCTCTCCGCCACACCACATCCCATACACATACACACAAGTTTATCTATCTAACATCCCCCCACTCTCCAACTCCACAGACAAACAATAAAACACACACACATGCTGTCCCTTCCTCCCCACGTGCATACGTATATGAACTACATGACCGGCCCAGATTAATCAATCGCCTAAAACCAATTTTTGCTGCCCGGCACCTCCGGGGGGGGGCGTTTCTTCAGGCGGTCAGTGGTCTGCATAATAAATCACAGCAATCTGGTGATTGCAGCAGTGATAGCCCCCGCCTCTACATGGCCTCTGCCAGGCCAAATGTTCGTTCCTTGCCTGAAACAGAGAATAACAATAATGACAATAATAATAATGTGCACATCAAGCACTGCTCATAAATATCAAGCTCAGTCTGGCCTGCATACAGCATGCATATGCTTAAGACGCAATTTAACAGGTGCAGGCTTGTGCTTGCAAGTTGTCTATGTGTGTGTGTGTGTGTGTGTGTGTGTGTGTGTGTGTGTGTGTGTGTGTGTGTGTGTGTGTGTGTGTGTGTGTGTGTGTGTGTGTGTGTGATGGCGAGAAAGAAAAATGGTAACAGAGGGGAAAAAGAAAAATGTAAGGGTGAGTTCCTCCCAAACCCTTCCCATGCAAATTTAGCTGATCTTGTGTACACACACTTGTTTGTGCACACACACACACACACGCCTGTGTGTGTTTGTAAGTCTTCTAAGCATGTATGAGTGATGACTTCAAGCGATTGTGACCCCCACACATCACCCTTTCATGCATATAAAAACAGCCTACTATTTTAATACCCTTGCTTAATGACTAGCCTCGGCGAAAGACCATTAACGTAATGACATCGCACTGGCCATCTCACACAAGTGTACACACACACGCACACACGCGCATGCACTCGCAGGACACCCATGCTCAGGAACATCACAACAAGCTCGCGAGCATGCCCGCACACACACGCGAGCTTAAATGCGTCACCCCTGAGATGCTCCTCTCTGCCACTAAGCGATGATTTAGCTCAGAGGTGAAATGTTTTCCTTTATTCTGTTTGTGTGGGCGTAGCGACGTCCTCGTTTCAATCTTAACAGAGGATATTTACTTTAGTGCTCGTGTGCATGTTTTGAACGTGTGTGCGTGTGTGTGTGAGTGTGTGCGTGCGTGCACGTGTAATGGCGGGGGAGTTGCAGGGCTTTACTTTCATCTGACTAATTCAAGGACAGTTCTTAATCATGTGAAGTGAGCACGCAGAGACATTACAAGAACATGTATGCCTTAACCTCTTGCATATTTATGTCCCGGCCCCCACAAACACACATCCTCAAACACACACACACACACACACACACACACACACACATGCCCAGGCATGCTCACAAACTCACTACACACACACACACACACACACACACACACACACACACACACACACACACACACTAATCTGTGATATTGAGTAGCTGACACTGTGAGATTTCATAATGTATTGACAGTGTCGCGGCAGGGCAGGCGGTGCAAGTCGGAGGCGCAGCTGATGAACGGAGTGTCGGCCTGTCACGTGTGCTCCTCGCCGTGGACTGATGTAACCTCCTGCAAACGGCAGAATCCAAGGCCACTTCTGATGACATCACCGTGAGCCCTTGATGGCTGAGGATCCCTATGCGATGGGCCCGTCCCCGGAGATGCTGCACGGGGGGGGGGGGGTTGCTACGCCTTTCTCTGTTCCCGTGTGCAGCACCAGAAAACACACAATTAAAAGGTATTTGAGCACATTTTTATTAGTATGTCAAAGAGAAAACGGAGGGGGCACGAGCCAGAACAGAACCAGCACAAAAATCTACTTGTCACACAAAACGGATCAGAGGGTTTCGGTTCCTGGTTTGTTCAAGTTCAAGAGGATTCGGGTACAATAAAGCACAAGTACCGGGCAACATACTAACACGTTAAATGTCACACCGCAGGAAAGGGTCATGTTTTGATACGTTAATTGATATCACAAATTGATCAATCTATATTTCAGAACTAATGAAGGATAACCATCACACACACACACACACTGCATGCACATATGCACGCACACAATTGTGATGCAAGTGCACACTGACGAACGTACACAAAGAGGAAAAAGATCAAAACAAGCAAGCTTAAAATCATTACAATGCCCCCAGACAATATAACCGAGAACGTATGATTCAGTTAAGTCCGAGCGACGTACAGCTTGATGACTCTGAGCGGAGCGGTGCCATGAACAGTTCATTATTCCAGTCATTGAGTTAATATTGACAATAGACCAAACCTCACGACCGAATTTCCCCATGGTAGCTATAATTGCAGATGAGGAACGCTTGACATCCCTTCCCAATATACATGTACACACCCGCCCACACACACATGTATACACACACGCATGCATGCAAACTTGCAAGTTTATACACACACACGCACACACCATTCGCATGATTTCTGTCCCTCTAATTAGTATTTTTAATATCCCAGTGCGCGTTAACAGAGATTAATGGCCAATCGCCGCAGCCAATTCCAGTGTCATCCATTATCATTCCAGCCTTGGTCCTGGTTGCTCTAATTACATC
>NC_079229.1:16817654-16827628 GCF_029633865.1 Lampris incognitus | reverse complement strand
CTCTTCACGCCTCTCTTTCCGCGCCCACTCCGCCACTGCAAGTTCCAAGGTCCAGGTGGCACCTTGCCCCACATCCTCCTCTCAGCGCCAGCATGATAAACAAAGGAGCTCGCGGCGGGGCGCCTCTCCAAAAAAAAGCCCCGAAAACATGGATATACTGTCCTCCTCGACATCCTGCTCGGAGCCCGCTGCATTTCCTGTGCCCAGAGGTGCATTGTTATGTTGTGTTGTTGTTATTGTTGTTGTTGATTTCCGTGGTACTGCCTCCTTCAGATAGCTGCCATGGCTCAGGCACAGAGGGCTGAGATGTGCATCCTTCTTGGACAAGCTGCAACTTTTTCCTCCCGGCTCTGGAGCTGTTGACGGGACCCTGGTGCATCTCGCAAATCCACGCACTCGTACGTGCACGCTCGCTCACGTGCACAGACACGTAGATGCATGCGGCAGAGTGCTTCCCCCTGAGCTCCCTGCTACCACATCCGCCCACTGCCTCAAAAGAACTGGGAATACTACGGGATCTACCACAGACTCACATACACACACACACACACACACACACACACACACACACACACACACACCCGCCGGATGTAACACACACGTGCACTCGCCGGTCGTTTGGGGCTGCGGGAAAGTGAATAATCAATTAAGTATTGATTTCTTGTAAGATTTTGTAAATTTCAAAGGCAAAGACAAAGAGGATAGCTTAAGGAGGGTTGCCGCGAGCGAGAGATGCTCCAAATTAGCCAATAAACACAGACGGGAGAATAAACGAAGGGGAACGAGGACGGACCAACGAACCAGCGCCTTGTTGGTATCTGTTTTTCCCCGTCCTCGTGTTCATTTAGCATGTACCCCAAGATGTATTAATACTGGCTGCGGAAGCAAAGACAATGGTTTCTTATGGAGACGGCGGGATGGCGAACGGGCGAGCAAGGGTTAAAAGCGAAACTGCAGGAGGAGAGTGAGTGAGCAAGAGGGAGAGAGAGAGAGAGAGAGAGAGAGGAGAGAGAGAGAGAGAGAGTGGAGGGCTTAGTAATTAGGCAGTCTGTAATGCGGACCACCTCATCAGTATGCGGACTATGCAAATTGACCGGCTGGCTGTTTTCTTTTTTTCATGGATCAGAAGGCAAGCGCTGCGGAGGAGAATTAAGGGCTATTATACTACCCACGGAGAGACTGATAAATGCAAACAAGAGGGTGGCAAAGAGAAGATACTGTGTTACCACAGAGATATACAATGGACTCCACTGTAATGGGGTGCCAAATAACAACCACACACAGACAGTCTTATTCTTCCCACATCCTGAGAGATTCTTCCACGTCTGGAAAACGAGGGAGAGAACGAGAGAGAGAGGGAGAGAAATAAAGACAATCAGACATGCGCCTTCATTCCCCATTACGCCTATCTCCGCATATTGATAGGCTGTCTTGTGGATCGTAATTACCTTCAGGAATACTGAATTCGAGCAACGAGCCTTGGGATGAGGAGAACAAGAAGAAAGGATGGAGAAAAAATAAAAAAGAGCGGAGGTATGCAAAGGCGCTAATGATATTCAGAGCGCCGAGAGCATGTCATCTGCATGATGACAACGGCCAATTATAATGAACCATTGGCTCTCCGCCATAGATAAGAATGAGAGAGAGAGAGCGAGAGAGAGAGAGAGAGAGAGAGGGATGGGCAGGGAAGAGGAAAGGGGGATGCGAAGAGAAACTTCCTTATCCCTTTGTTCTTAATTTGCCGCTGAGATCTGCAGATTCCGCGCCGCCTGGATTTACAATAACGACGTCGGTTAAAAAAAAAAGATAACCTTTTCATGTGTTGTCCGTCCAATGGAATAAAGGCCGAAGCAGACCACAGTATCCTCCATATTGGATTTATGGTTTGGTCATGATGGTATCCTACTGCTGTGTCGCTCGCTCGGGCTCTGGCGCCGGTGGAACTCCCTCCAATACCAGCCATCACTATGGACGAGCCAAAGAATGTGTTGGAAATCCCACACACACTTTCTTTCAAACACACACCCCACACACACACACACACACACACACACGCACACACACACACGGGCGTGCGCTGTCACACTAACAGTGCCGCCCTCTCCCCTTCCTCATCACACAACAAAATGCCTTCCCGTCGGCGTTTTGCATATTCGCATGCCGCCCAGCCTGCCACAAAGGACTAAACAGTATGTAAAACGGTCTGGTATCCCCACTTACATAGTGATGAGGCGACGAGGAGTGTGAGAAAGAGAGAGGGGGGGGGAGACAGGAAGGAGGAGTGAAGGAGGGCCACAGGGGAGCTTGTTGGCACTAAAAAGGGGCACGTGCAGTTATACCACTCCTACTATGCAAAGGCAGAAGGAGGCGGGCGTGGGAAAATCCAAGGGAATGGAGGGGCGGGGCAGGAGGGGAGAGGAGGCAGACATGGAAGAGGGCGTGTTGGCACTAAGAGGGGGCAACGCGTGCTGGGGGAGGGGTTGACGGGCAATGTGGGTGGGCGAGGATCTGTGGGAGGCGCGGTGGGGGGGGGGTTGGGGGTTGGCACTAAATACAGACGCATGTCGCGGTAGGCAGGGGTATGAGGGGGGCCACCTGCGCTATGGAGCGACGCCGTGCAGTCGCAACATATGCAGGATGTACATGCGTGCATTAGCAGCACGCGCACACACGCTGCCGCACAGTTCTTGTCAGATCTCAGGGGAGCGTGCCGAGGGGGGCGCGGCTGCCAGGCCTGTGACAAAGCACAATACGTGGTGCTGCACTAAACAGTTATTGAGTTATTGGTGTCAGTGAGGTGCACACGCACACGCGCGCACACACACGCGCGCACACACACACACACACACAAACACATAGAGAAGGAGTTTTTACTGCAGACAGGGCACAAAGCCAAACACACACAAGGACTGGTCGGTAAATTCTTAGTTGTACACACATGAGGACACACACATAAACACATGCATATGCAGACATACATACACACACACACACACACGTGTACATATTTACACACCGGACTAGCCAATCTTGTGCAGAGGGATTTTGTAAACATTCACCATGTGTTCACTACAGTGACTCACTATTGGATTTCTCGTTTCATCATATTTCATTCTGTTTGATGGAATATTTTATCAGGGTATTTTTGTAATTTCTGTAAGTGA
Source organism: Lampris incognitus (assembly GCF_029633865.1). Classification (NCBI taxonomy): domain Eukaryota; kingdom Metazoa; phylum Chordata; class Actinopteri; order Lampriformes; family Lampridae; genus Lampris; species Lampris incognitus. The sequence goes on along the minus strand of NC_079229.1, from coordinate 16,824,464 downwards.
AGGGGGTTGAAATTTAACAATCGCTGCAATGTATTTGGATTATAAGCTCTTCAGATCTTTGGGATGCAATTTGATGTGTTAATCTGTTGTCGGTGATGAAATGCCGCTTCCTGTCCTTTCTCCGATGTGTAAAGAAAGAGTGTATCATTCATGTCTCCCCCTTTATCTGACCAAATATTTATGCAAGAAAAAAAAAACTAAAGGGCTGGTATGAATGATGAAAAGGGCAGAATAAATGAGGTGAGAAATGTGGTGTACAACATTGAGGAGAGGAACAGTTCTGCAAGGCATGAAAGGAGGACGTGGCGAGGTTTGGAGGAGAGGATGGAGGGACCACGGAAGGTGGCAGACAGGAATTTGAAAGATTCAAATATTCTTGCATGCACAATAGTCTAGATGGTGAGCATAACTGACTCACCATCAATGTAAGATAACCATATCTATGTCCATGTCATGTCTCTGAGTCTAGCGTCAAACTGACCCTTGACCCCGGTCAGAAAAGCACAGAATCGACTGCTGTGAGGAGCTAAGCTTGGAGTCATCAGGTGGCAAGTCGATTTGATTATTTTCACATTCACTTCTTCTTGCCCAAGACGGATAGTAGTTTCGGATGTCCTGCTTGAGATGCAAACCTACGGCTTTCAGCCTCACTAAGTGAATCATCAGTGGCGGTATCGAATTACCCTCAACATAGACCAAAGGTTACTTAAAGGCCTTTTAGTCATCCACGCTGGCACGCTGGCTAATTTACAGCAGACTCATTAGACCAGCATTAAACACAATTTCCTGCTGACAAATTTCATTTGGCCAAAAAATCATTACCGTGGCAATAATAAACAAGCTTATACAGTAGTGGCTAATGGCAATTTAAGTAACCTAACGTTGTTAGCAAAACCCAAAAATAGCAATGGTGGCTAGAACGGCTGGGATCAAGCCTCTGTTTAAGATAGATGTTGACGTGACGAGTGTCACGATTACTCGGATACCCCCCCCTCTCTGTTTTGTTTTCTTTCTTTTTTTAAGCTGTGTCGAAGGCCTGGACTATGACAGTAGAGATATAATGTTTCATAACTGTCAGCACACAGGGCTATGTGTAGCCCGGGGTTGCTGTGACGAACAATAAACCATAATTTGATAGATGAGAAATTACAGCGGTCCATCTACTGTGCGAGGCCCTCACCCCGGGCGACGCAATACCTTGCCAGATGATGTGTCATATTTCAAGGAGAAAGAGAGAAAAATGAAATTATTGTTTTTATACTTTGTAAATGGTTGTCAAGGCTTTGAATGTGCCGTCCCTGTTTGTTTTAAGTAGATAAACTAATACATTTGATGAATGTGACGTGAAGCACCTTATTGGCATGGTCGATTATTACACGGCCTCGGTTTGCACAAACCTCGATGGGTTACAGTCTGACAGGTGCTGCGGTCTGACCGCTTAATGCGTCCAGTTCACGTCACATACAGACCGTATATACACTGCCGGTCTACATTAAACAGTCACAGTACCCTCATGTTCGCCGCTCTCTCATGCATTTAGAGAGGACGAATCGCGTCCGGGTGGCACGGCGGTCTATTCTGTTGCCTACCAACACAGGGATCGCCGGATCGAATCCCCCGCATTACTTCAGGCTTGGTCGGGAGTCCGGACGTAACTTGATATGTACAACTTGAACCGTTTCACTTGTTTGCTGGTAGATTTAGGTGAAAGTTTGTCGACAATTTTGTGCATGTCATTGACATTTATCTTGTAGGCATCGCGAAAAGTATTTCATTGTCAATAACACACGCCAACAAACAGGAAACTGGTATGACTATGACCGCTGCAGCAGAAACTGGAAGTCAGAGGACTACAGTTATGCACAGAGTGGATTGGCCATGTCTGCGGATGTGAGTATGTGTCCTGGTCCAGCGCTGTGTATAGAGAGAGTCTGGCCAACTGGCTACACGGGCGCCATATCGCCTACCGACTGGTAGGCAGCCCCATGCGCGCTAATAACAATGACAGCTATCCATCCATCCATCCACTATCTGTGCTGCTTATCCTGCTCTCAGGGTCGCGGGGATGCTGGAGCCTATTCCAGCAGATATTGGGCAGCAGGTGGGGAGACACCCTGGACTGGCCGCCAGGCCATCACAGGGACAATGACAGCTAATAATGACATAAAATGCTAATGACAGCCTCGGAAAAGTGCAAAACCCTTTCTGAATAGTGTCAAAATGGTGTCTAATTCTTTAATCTAATAACTTCATGTTCCTGTACGTCGGGGGTCACAGATCAAGTGCAGTAATAGAAATCAGGGGGACGATTGAAGCACTCCATATAATAGGGTAAACTATGAGCCCTGTTATGTCATGTGACCAGCTTAATGAGATAACCGACCGAAAGTCGCCTCACTTTTGACTACTGTTGAATAAGAATTTAACATGACTATTGTGTCTGTCACCTTATTAATTGGTCACATGGCAAAATGAGGCTCACAGCTTACCCTGTTTTGTGGGTGTAATGTACCATGAATGGACCACTCTGTTAATTTCTATCACTTGACTTTGACCCCAAGAATTAATTAGATTAAAAATTCAGACAACATATTGAAGCTATTGAGAAAGGGGTTTGGCCTTTTAAGGCCACACCACTGCATAAATCATTTTGAGAGGCACTTTATGTATTTTACATCATTCAGTACCAGTACTTAGGGTACCAGAAATTATGGATTTTCCATCATTTCAATCTCAGTTTCAGAGAACCAGAATTTTTTTTTTATCATGGCATACCAGTAGTCAGAGTAGGAGGTTTAAGACCAGATCAGGGGCAGAGGCTGTGGTAATAATGTGTTTCACGTCTTCAGTTCATGATGAAGGTGATGAGACCAGGAAGAAACCCTCTAGCGGTCATAACACAGTCGCAGGCACTGAGCAGGGGCCTCTGCTGCATACATGTAGATTTCAACCCAAAGAATTTACTCCAGATACTTTAGTTTTTATCCACTACACTACTGGTGTGGTGGGTAAATTGGTGATCAGTACCAGTATTACTTATTTTTCAACGTTCAGTAGGCTACTAGTGAACGATAATGAGCAATAATATCAGGGACACCTGAGAAATATTAGGCCTACCTGTTTTGAGGTTTAGCCAGTGCAGCGTCAGTTCTGTATCGGGGCTCTTGTCTCAACACTACCCACACGCTGCCTCGGCTCAGGCTCAGGCCTGTCACTCAATCCATCCCATATGACAATCTGACACCGTTTACATTTGCCTGATTTCTGTCAACGGTTATACATGGCTTGGACAACGGATTTCCACACATCAATATCTCAGAGACTCTCGGGTTGCTCTAGGGAAGTTAGTTTATCAAGAAATCGTAAACACTGATATGAACTCACCGAGCACGAGTAGGAATAAGCTGAGGGGGACCAGCCCAGCCTGCGAATCTTCACCGTCCAAACAGCCCTTCTTTGTGCATCCTGTGGAAATCGTTGCATCATACGGCCTTGTCCCGGCCGAACGACACAGCCCCAAGCCGCACATCACACCATTTCTCCTTCAACTGCCAGAAATCGGCGAGAAATGCGCCGAAAACAGGAAAACTCATTGGAACGTCATGACGACGGAGCCAGACGTTGGTAGTCAACATGGCGCCCGTCAAGCACGTAACAGGCTCTCAGCCAATCACAGCGCGTGTTGCAAAGATCAAAGGATGGCCAGACTCTCTCTATACATGGCGCTGTCCTGGTCACTGCACTAGCGCCTCCTCTGGTCAGTCGGGGTGCCTGTTCAGGGGTGAGGGGGAACTGGGGGGGGGTCCTCCCACGCGCTACGGCCCCCTGGCGAAACTCCTCGCCGTCAGGTGAAAAGAGGCTGGCGACTCCTCATGTATCGGAGGAGGCATGTGGTAGTCTGCAGCCCTCCCCGGATCGGCAGATGGAGTGGGGCAGTGACCGGGACGGCTCGGAAAACAGGGTAATTAGCCAAGCATAATTAGGGGAGGGAGGGAAAAGTCACAGTACCCTCGTGTTCGCCGCTCTGTCGTGCATTTAGAGAGGAAGAATCAGCATTGATGGGGTTTGCCGCGTTACAGGTAGCTAACCAGTCTGCCAATTCCGTTTACATTTGCAAATTTCACATCGCTCTGAGTGTCGTATGAATTTGCCGTGGAAACAGGTAGAAAATAATGTTTTTTCCCCCGACTCCGGGGCAGACGACTACTCGGGTCAGCCATTAGTGCTCCTGCAGCCTGCTCAAACATAGTAGTGTAAACTACTAATAAGACACGTTAGCCCCTAGCTAACGGGTCTGACCCCTTAGCCGAGCAGTTAGTGATGTGGCCTTGTGGTGCAGTACACCCCGTATCGAATCCCGCACCGGGCAAGAAAATAACCGGGTACATTGGTGGCAGCGGTGGGATCCGGAAATGTGCAGATCCTCAGAAGTCTCTTCGGAGCGCGGGAATAACAAAGCGCGAGGGCGTGCTTCCGGGGAGGGTGACGACTGTAAAGTACTAATAAGACACGTTAGCCCCTAGCTAACGGGTCTGACCCCTTAGCTGAGCAGTTAGTGATGTGGCCTTGTGGTGCAGTACACTCCGTATCGAATCCCGAACCGGGCAAGAAAATAACCGGTTACAGTAGCACCATTTGTACCAAACATCCACGGTGGATTTGACTCGGTGGCTTAGAGAGTCACTGACAGCCATGTGAATCGTGATTGGGATCCAACGGGAAAATAGTGCATAAGTATAAAGTAACAGGCGAAGCGAGAAGCGTACGTAAAGAGTGCCTTAACTTTTTTTAGCGGAAAATGTGCCGCAATAATGACACGTCCGGGCCAAGATAACAGCTTTGCGAGGGATCTACCGACCCTGTTGCCTGCCGCTTCTTCGTGATCTCCCCACGGGGGTCAGGGTAGGGCATGCGTTGGCTTTTATTGTACCCATATCTAAGGGGATAGAAATCCATTTAAATCTTCCTCCAAGAGACTTTCTCGCTGTCTACATACGTCTCCCCCCCCCCCCGTGTTTCTGTCGTGGCTATAAACAACATATTGAGGTGGTTAGGCGGTTCAGAATGAAAAGATGTTTTATTGCATAGATCAGCAGCATCAGCCGGCAGCAGTGAAGCTAATCCCAGTCTTTTGTTCTTCTGTGTTGTCTGTCTGTCAGACGACGGCACCACTGAAGCTGATGGAGGAAACATTTCCCCCCTTCTCGTTTGAAGCCGCTGAAGCTAACATCCTCAGAAGGCTGTGATGTCATGCGACATAAATGGCTTTCATTCCCCAGTAATTTTACGATCTCAGCTTGAAACCGTATATCCTAGCCTATTACTGTTAAAGAATTTTTTTCGATAATTTCTTTTCTTTTCTTTTTTGTTGCGAGAGCGAACTGATAGATGCTGCACAAGATGTGTGTGTGCACGCATATGCACGCATATGCGCGTACATGTGTGTGTGTGTGTGTGTGTGTGTGTGTGTGTGTGTGTGTGTGTGTGTGTGTGTGTGTGTGTGTGTGTGTGTGTGTGTGTGTGTGTGTGTGTGTGTGTGTGTGTTTTCTTCTTTCCCCTTTGTTCTGGTCAGTGGGCCCAGGCAATGTTTATTAGATTAAAAGTCAGTCACTGCGACAAGGGAAAGGGGAAAAAAATGTAAAACACAAAGAGGAAGCATGTCACAGGGACCGGCACCACACTCTCCGCCGGTCTTTTTATTACAAATTGAGACCAAATCACTCTGGAAGGCACCAGAGAGGGGAAGGATAGATTTGCCTGTGATTTAAACCAGCAGAATGTAGTACGGTGTTTATGATCAGAGCTCACGTCTGTGTCGGACAATTAACGTGACTCCAGTCAGTTTTACGGCCGGATTCAAACAGCTCGGCTGCGTTTCATAGGGATGAGAGAAAAAGAGGACATAAATAAGGATATACACATGTGAAATGCATAAAGGGCTATCAAATGGGTGTTGCGGGGAACAGGAAGTCGGGCCGGGCGCCCTCCGTGTTTGATCCTCTGTGTTTGAATGGTCAAAGCGGCTTGTATGATCTACAATACGGTGGCGTTTGATTCGCTGGTGTGTTCAGGGGCCGTTTGAGTCCCACAGTGCTGGACTGTTAAAAAGGACTGAGCGTATTAAATGGGACCGGGAGGACCGACTCACATCAAGCATCTGTCCCTCGGTCCAAAGAAACGGACGGTTTGCCTTGTCGAATCTGATCTATCAGCGATGTCGACGTGAAAACAAAATCGACTCCATCTCAAAATGTGCTTCGTCTACGCAGTTTAAGTACGTCTTGGGACCGAGTTCTCTTTAACTATACAGTTAAGAGAGAGCGTAGAGATATGGAGGGTGTTGTCTTGTTTACATACTTGTGTGAAATAATAAAAATTAGCAGGACTGCCGGAGATAAACTGATTCGGCTTAAACCTCGTGCAACGTAAGCGACAACTCACGGCAGGGACCCCTGGTCGCTAATGTGGTCTTACATTACATGCCTAATGTGGTCTTTCGTATAGGGTTGCCAACCGTTCCTTAAAATAAGGAATCGTTCCTTATTATATATAAATATATATATGAATGATATTGTAGCGAATTCGGGGGACAATGCAACCACAGGAGCTGCCGCCGCCGGGAAGCGAACCCGTATCGCCCGCACCGCAGGAGACATCGCTAACCGCTCGACTAAAGGGTCAGACCCAGCGGTCAGCGTGTCGTCTTATCCATCCACGTTACAATATGTGTGTGTGTGTGTGTGTGTGTGTGTGTGTGTGTGTGTGTGTGTGTGTGTGTGTGTGTGTGTGTGTGTGTGTGTGTGTGTGTAA
>NC_079229.1:16802654-16812654 GCF_029633865.1 Lampris incognitus | reverse complement strand
TTGAAAATCCCAAGGTAATCTGAGGCACAAAGGCAATGTCATTACAGACATGGGGGGGGGGGGAGACATTATTCTAAAATGGCAAGTGATGCAGTGCTGAGACAGAAGATAAGGGGAAGAGAAAATGTGGAGGAAAGACGAGAGGGGAGAGTGAGCACTTGAATTTGTCACGGACAGATAAAAACAGGCCAGAGCCCGGCTGGAGGACGCGGTGATAGGGTTGTTGTTTTTTTTTGTTTTTTTTCCCTCCTCTCCCTTTCCCTTTCTCTCTCTCTCTTTCTCGCTCCCTTCTCTCTCCTTTTCTCCGTCTGTCTCCCTGACACTACCCTCCTCACTCCCTTTTTGAGGTTTATCTGACATACGATGAATGCGGCAATTTTATCTGAATAGACAAAGGAGCAGTGACATGCAGCCTCGCTCTGACGATTGACCTTGAAGGAAGCGAAAGGGGAGAAAGGAAAGAGGGAGGGAGAGAAGGAAGAAAAGAGGAAAATGGTGGTTACTGCTGATGTCTGTATGTTGCAGATCCCCGAGCCAAACTGACGTTAATATCCTTGTGCTGCTGTTGTGGTCACCAAACAAAACGGTGCTCCTTTTGGCAAAGGCATAAAAGGCATTAGCTGGGCCTTGCTGGAAGAAAACAAAGCAAGAATTTGTAGAGAATATGCCGGAAAGACCGATACTGCATATGTTGCTTTTGCAACAGACCTACTAAATAAAGCAACCCTCCGCCACTCGCAAGGAGTTGATCGCATCTGTAGTGTCGTCCATGGTTAGCATTAGCATTAGCATAATTAGGGCATTGGCATGCAAGAAAATATGCACACGCCTCCAGGTAGTGTAGCTGTCTATTCCGTTGCCTACCGACACGGTGATCGCCGGTTCGAATCCCTCCAGATTACCTCCAGTTTGGTCGGGCGTCCCTACAGACACACTTGGCTGTGTCTGCGGTTGAGAGGCCGGATGTGGGTATGTTTCTTGATCGCGGCACTAGCGCCTCCTCTGGTCGGTCGGGGCACCTGTTCAGGGGGGAGGGGAATAGCGTGTTCCTCCCACGCACTACGTCCCCCTGGCGAAAGTCCTCACTGTCAGGTGAAAAGAAGCGGCTGGCGACTCCACATGTATCGGAGGAGACGTGTGGTTGTCCACAGCCCTCCCCGGATCAGCAGGGGGGGTGGGGCAGCAACCGGGATGGCTTAGAAGAGTGGGGTAATTGGCCAAGCACAATTGGGGAGAAAAAGGGGGGGGGGAATCCAAAAAAAAAAAAGTTAGGGCATTGGCATGCAAGAAAACATTCACACTTTTCCATGCACACTATTTAACACTTTCTTCAAGGAAATGTTTACTGCTGGATACCGCGGCACCGTGCCCACTTCAGTTTCATTATTCCTCATTTTTCATCGGTTTTCCCTCAGATGAACTGCCATCATGCAACTTATTGTAGTCCTTTACAGCTCACAGTTCGCGGTTGAGTTCAATAATATCCTCAATCCACAATAGAAGAACTTTATTGGATTTAAAGATGCTCAGCCTTGACTGTAGAGTCTTGTTCACCTGGGCTAGTTTAACAGTCCTTATTCACTTCCCCATCTCTCAAAAGAACAAGTTAAAGTAGGTTAAAATCATTTTTGATATGATAGCATGTCATGTAAGTTCACCATAGCAGAATGGATTTGTTGAGAAGCACTATTGTGAAGATTTCATGGAGTGTATTGTTACTGGTGGCGGCTGACAATACATTCGCTGCTTTAAGTTCATTTCTCAGCATTGTAACTGCAGCTCAATATATGACGCGTCAACCTTTATACCCTATGAGTACTGTTAACCCAAGGTAGCGGCTGTCGGATATCGCCAGGTGTGTACGTGTTGAGACTAATACAGTTTGGCACACTTAACCCATATGGCCGTAGACGGCACAGCAAGGTGGAACAGGGATGGGTTTTGCCCACATGTGGCACGCTTGCTTGTGACGCGACTGTTACCCGGAGCACAGAGCAGACCGCTGACCGAATGAATTAACAAATGTGTTCTGACAATGTTGTGTCAAAGTCAAGCTATTCATATATTTTGTCAGACGCCACTGAAGGAAAAAAAACATCCTTTCCTCTCATTCAACTGTTCTCAAGTACATTAAAGAAGTATTTTGTCTTAACGTGTTTCACATCTTGTTGAATTCCTTGTCAGTATGGTTTGTGTCATTCACATATACCATACTCCAAACAACACCCATTACTGGGACGGGTGGGTCGGCGTGGGTGGGTGGTCGGCCAGGGAGCAGCCTGGAGGGCCCCCTGCTTACGTGGATCACTCTGTCCTCGGTGCTGGGTGATGTCCCGCCTGCTGCATTCTGGCAGGGCTGCAGTGAGCGCTGCAAGGTGCTTTCCGGGACCCCTGGATGGCGGCTCATCATCATTGGTGTGAACCACGGAGCAGGGGGCGGCTGTCAGACTCGCTCCCACTGCTTGGATTTTCTGTGATGGGTGCCCTGGGTAGGGGTGGGGTGGGCAATGGGGGGACTGCATGTCTGGATGTCTATGGGTTCTGGCGGGGCCCTGTCCACCCCAGGTGGGAGGCTGCTGTCGGATGGCCTGGACTGGGTGTATTCAGCCACGCGGTCGTGTGCTGGGTGCATGTGGTCAGATAGGATGTCTACATAGGGGCGGTGGAGTGGATCTTACCCCTGCACCAGGCATGGATGGGCATGGGGCCCTCCCTGCCTACCTGCTGGGTGGGTGGCTGTGGCAGTGCACAGGTCTGTAGGTCACGGGGCCTGACTCTGGGCCAGTGGTCTGTGCTTGCCATCTGCGGCACACCAGCGGGTGTACCTTCTGCCTGGGGGTTGGTGGTGGGGGTGCTCCTCTGCATGTGGGCCCAGCTTGTGCTTTTGGGGACTAGTTTGTGCTCCTCTGAGGCATGCGGGGGTGTTTCTCTGCGGGTTGCTGGTCCCCCTGTGCGCTCTGTGTTCCTCTGGGGTTGCGGTGCTTTGGGCTCCAGCTGCTCTCTTGGTTGTGGGTGTCTGCACGACTGTGGGGCCTGTGGGTGGCTACAGAGCCTGTCTGCTGTCTAGAGGCACTACAATAAGTCGCGGATCTCAGACACAAGAATTTATAAGGACTAATCCTGTGCACTCATAGGTGGACACTTCACACACATATAGGTGGACACATCACATGCACATACACACTGCTAGCATCTGCCTCACACACTGCCTGGAACACTCTTCCCTTTTTTTGTGTCTTCTCCTTTATCGCTATAACCGCTATCATCGATAAGATCGACTTAATTATGTTTTGTCGAACACATCAGATGCACGCTCTTCTTTCTAAGTTTCCTTGCCTAACTTGTGGTGAGTGGCCCCCTCTTGGAGAAGTGATGCTGATTGGCTGTTTAGCTGATCAAGCATGCAGAAGAGAGGGACCGGTGGAGGCTATACATGTATAACAAAAACCCTGTGCTCTTGTCATCCCACAGATCACCTAAAGCACAGAGTAAAGATTGCCTTTGCAGGTGGAGAACCTGAACTCCACTTGCACACTAACTCTGTGTAGGACACATTGGCATACAAGTTCCCTGTGTTGTATGCCAAACCTGCTGACAGCACAGGTTTAGAAGAAGAAGAAAAAATCCTCGTCAGTAAATTTGAATGTCAGTAATTTTGAGCATTAACAAACTTAATTTCTGTACATGAAAATTAGAATGATTTTACACACAAACACACACACACACACACACACACACACGCACATGCACATATACTATAAGGTTATAATGCACATATATAAGGTTATAAAATATGCATATATATTTTCCAACCATGAGGTCGTTATCTCAAATGAGGAGTGAAACCATGTAGATTGGATTGATGATGTATTTTGGAGTCTTTGGAAACTCGAGCATGGGACACAAAATGTGGTAGGAGACCATCCCACGTTGTTGATCAGGAGAGAATTAGGGTCCTCATCAAGACAGTGTATGTATATGTTATTTAAACTGGTGGTTTAGGCATAATTTCATCACCATATTGTGTGGGGCCTCATTTACCCGTTGCATTAAAATCCCAGCATTAATAGATCATGCATATAAGAGTCAAGATAGGTCTCTGGTGCTGCATTTGAAGATACGTTTAAGGGGATTATGCAAAGAAATAACTAGATTTTTTTTTCCTCTTCAATTATGGAAGTTGTTTTACAAATCAGCTCACCAGTCATTCTTGGCTGTACTGTGCACATGGCTGCTAAGGAGAACAAGGTACAATATTTGGATGACACAGTCTAAATTGAATGAATGTGTAGAGTCCATTCAACGTGATTATATCCTCTTGTTTACATGGGCGGCATTCGAAGTTGCACCATGTGTTGCATTTCATCATGCAAATTGGCTTATTAAATCAGAGGGAACCAATACTCTTAATTGTAATGAAAGAGGTTATTCGAAATCCTCGTAATTATAATTAGCGAGCAAACAATTTATTGCAGCTCTGCAATGGAGTGTTTGCTCACAGATGTTCTGGGCAAAAAGGCCTTCGCTTGGTGTGCAATTCAGGTTTGTATTGATTATGTCCGTCTGCAGGTGGCCTAAATGCTTGTCCCAATTATCAACTACAACCGCTCACTGGGTGAGTGCATTTTAGCTGACATTATTTGTGCAACAATAAATAATAATCATGGAGATAATTCGGTGTTGTGGCAGTCATCGAGAAGGTGGAAATGCTGGTGGAGAGTACCTGGGAAGTGGAACGCCGTCTTTTTACTGATACCAGTGGCAGTTTGGCTAGAAACAGGGCATTCTTCATAGATTTCAGAGGAGGTGTATTGCATCTTTGATGACTACGCTAGTTCAATCGGCGCTTCTTTTTTTTCCTTCCCTCTCCGGCTATGGTTTATTCGTATATGATGAAGAAGTGTTATTCCAGCTGGCATTGTAAATGAGGCCCGAGTACTGATGTGAAGCGGGGTCAGCTGCAGTCCACGTGGAAAACTGATGTCAGCTCAGCCAGGGTCAGCGCTGGGAAAACCACCACACCCAGGATCAGAGTCAGACATGTCAAAACAGATTGGTGGCTTTGGCTGTATTGTAGTTCGATTGAGAAAATGTTAGCTTTAGGGTGGTACGGACTTCCCGGACTCAATAGCGCCGCTCTTTTGGAGATCAAGTGTCACCTCCTTACTCATAAGCCAATGTTAACCTCGCCGAGAGGCTTTTGACGAGTTTAACAGAATCTTGCTTCAAAAGAAGGCGGACGATAAGGGAATGCTGAGTGGGAGAATTTTAAATTCAAATATAAAAGTTTGAAATCGTATCAACCTGGAACACGGTATTGTATGAATATGCTTTTCATTTGTTGATATGCAGAGACCCAACAGAAGACCCCTGATTTAGCTGCTGCCCTGTAAACACTGCAAAATTATAGAGTAGAATATTCTTTATTAGTCATTTTGTACATACATACAAATAAAATGTACTCTCTTCATTTAACCCATGCTAGCTGTGTAGCTAGGAGCAGAGGGCAGCCGCCGCGCAGCACCTGAGGACCAACTCCAGTTATTTCTACCTGTTGTCTTGCTCAGGGGTACAGGCAGGCGTATTAATGCTAACGTGCATGTCTTTTTGATGGTGGGAGGAAACCGGAGCACCCGGAGGAAACCCACGCAGACACAGGGAGAACATGCAAACTCCACACAGAAAGGACCTGGGAAGGCCTGGGGTTCGAACCCAGAACCTTCTTGCTGTGAGGCAACAGCGCTAACCACTGGGCCACCGTGCCGCCCCATTATTGTTAATCCAACGTAGACTACCATTTAGTTCCCAAAATTTCAAATTTCAAATTTATATACATCTTTAATAGGAAAATGATTTGGGGGCATTATCATTGCATCTGCAGGTACTTTGTCTCTGAAAACTATTTTCAGCCTTTTATGAGGTTGCGTTCATTTTGTGTGAGATTTTCTTTTCTTTTTACTTGTCATATATGTGTGTGTATATATATATCCTTTACAATTTGTGACTACATGCATCCATAACATGTTTCCCTTATATTAGGTCCAGTCTAAAGTCATATTAAACCAGTCCCTGAAGTTCATAGTGGCTTCAGTAGAAGACCCCGTAGATCACTTCACTGTACTCGCTCATTTTTAGGCCCTTGCTTTGAGTCCACATAGTGACCTGTACTGTAACCTAACATTGACGGGAGGAGATGAACGAGGTCGCGGAGTTCAGCGGTTGCGGCACTTATTACGACTTCTTCATGAACGTTGGCATTGATTCAGTTCTGGAAGAAATCAGACGAACATTTCACATGCAACAGCATGTGAACAATTAACAATTAACCTCAGAAAAGGGAGTCTTGTTTTTTTGAAACATCGAGTGACTCAAATGGTCTAATTGTGTGTAACCATGGTGACCAGACTCTGGCAGGTGTGGGGCTGTGTCCAGACACTGATCTTTTAATCTGCTAATGTGGAGGGAAGAATAATCCAACATCTGGAAGTTTTACTACCCGGTAATTGCGGCGCTGCTCGCGAGCGGCCGTGGAGCCCCGGTGAAAAAGAAAGGGCCGTATTCAGCCCCGAAACACAGACAGCCGCGATAACATTTAGAGGGGATGAAATTTGTGTTAATTTCAGATGACTTGGCTTTTCCAAAGCAATTTGGTTTTCACTCTGTTTGTTGACGCTGCTTTTAATGTGACGACTGTGACATGTGTTTCCACAACAGATGGGTTCATGTTTTTCTTCAACTCTGAACATCCCCCTCCTCTCTCTCTCTTCTCTCTCTTTTCCTCTCTCCCCCCCCCCTCTCTGTCTCTGTCTCTCTTTTCTCTCTTTCCCTCTCCCTCTCTCGCTCTCACTGTCTCGCTGTCGCTCTCTCTTTTCCTCTCTTTCCCCCTCTCTATTACTCTCTTGGTCTCTCTCTCTCTCTCTGTCTCTGTGTGTCTCTCTCTCTTTTCCTCTCTTTCCCTCTTCCTCTCTCTCTCTCTCTGTCTCTGTGTGTCTCTCTCTCTTTTCCTCTCTGTCCCTCTCCCTCTCTCGCTCTCTCTCTCTCTGTCTCTGTGTGTCTCTCTCTCTTTTCCTCTCTGTCCCTCTCCCTCTCTCGCTCTCACTGTCTCTCTGTCTCTCTCGCTCTCTCTCTAACTGAGTTTAATCTAGACAGGTGCTTCCTGTCCAGGGTTTGACATGAAATTAAACACAGGTCCAGATGTGAAGTTTGTGTTTCGTGCACCTTGGTGTGTGTGTGTGCGTGCGTGCGTGCATGTGCGTGTGTGTGTGTGCGTGCGTGCGTGCGTGCGTGTGTGTGTGTGTGTGTGTGCGCACGCCTTTGCATGAAAGCAATAAAGACAAAGCAATGTCCTTTTGCAAGGCCTGGCCATTTCCTCACATGTGAAAGAGGAAGGGGAGAGCAGATATCTGGATCAAAAAGACAGACAAATATTGAGGGTCTCTCTAAGAGATAGTGAGTATGTAGATGAAAGAGAAACATGCCGCAAAGACGCAAGCGTGCACATTTAATAAGACAACTTTCCGTGAACCCAATTTTTCTTTTTCTTTTATTCCTTTAATGCGAGCACCAAGCTAAAACATACACCCCATCCTCTGTGCTTGTGTTCGCGTCAGTCGTGTTACTTTCCTCTGTTACTTTAAACATGCGCCCCCCCCCCTTATTCAGAACGTGAAGCAAAGATGAAGCATACTCAAACCAAACAGTGTGAAAGTGTGGAATCACTCTCAGTGTTGCAATTGGTAAAAGTAAGCAAAAGTTTTTGCACACAGCTATTCATGCGTGCCGTCTAACTCGGACGACGCTGCTCCGTCTGTCCATCCTCTTCCTCGCGGGGCTGCTTCGCGATGGTCAAATGACCCCGAGACGTGGTCTGCAAAGACGGACCGATGGAGTAATCTCCCTATAAAAGACATGCCCTCCTCTTCTTCTTCCTTTGTTTGTTTCTTCGGATGAAAGCATGAGGAAGAGGAGAGGGCGGTGTTAAAGTCATAGGGATGAGGAGAGAGAGACAGAGACAGAGACAGAGACAGAGCGAGAGAGAGAGAGAGAGAGAGAGAGAGAGAGAGAGAGAGAGAGAGAGAGAGAGAGAGAGAGAGAGAGAGAGAGAGAGAGAGAGAGAGCGAGAGCGAGAGACACGGAAAGGTCATGAGTGATGGATGCTTTGTGTGTGTCTGTCATTCCCAATTACTGAACTTTGCCTTTTAAAGCGTCGCTCAGATGCATTTCTCATTTCTGCCTTTCTGACTGATGAAGAACAGGCTCTGACTGGGGGCATTGTGTGTTTTAAACACCGCCTCACTAGCCGCAGACATTCGCTGTTTACTTCACATACAATACACCCGGGCGAACCATTCAGGCCCTGCAGAGTTATTCCCGCTGGAAGTTTTTTGTGTTTGCTTTTATTGTCAGAGTTTGTTATCAGTTGCGCGGCTCCCCTGTGTTGTTATGTTGTGCGACAAATGGAAAATGAGATTAAGAATAATAGTTTACCTTGAGAAAATGTTCCATGGCACAAAAATGCATTATGTGAAGCAGACTCTTTCGGTGACGGCTGCAAGAACATAGATGTTCGATACAGGCCAACATCATCAGAGGCAAACAGGAGGAGCTGCAGGGAAGTGGACGACGCTGAGATCTGCAAACATGTTTCATTAGCATGCGCTTTGCATGCATTATCTCACTTAGCGCCATTTTCTTTAAAGCAGTTGCAAAATGTGTTGTTATTGTCTCTTATTTGCTCATGATATCGACCCCGAGCATAGGGGTCTGGAGATCCAGCAAGGGCCTGGGATGGCCTGCACGACCTCAAAAGCTCTTTTTCAGATTTTTCTTTCTTTCTGAGGGCAAAGACAGAGTGGGAGTGGACGGACAGGTGCTGTGGCAGCCTGCTAAGATAATCTGCCCCGTGCCTCGTCAGCCTCCTCTCAAAACTTTAAAAAGTGTCACGTCGTCTGGCCCGAACACCCTGACACTCCGCAGACACAGGAAGAGAGAAAGAGAGAGAGTGAGGGAGAGAGAGAGACACACACACAAACAGAGTGAGAGAGACACACACAAACAGAGAGAGGGAGAGGGAGTGAGAGAGAGAGAAGTGGAAGGAAGGAGGGAGGGAGAAGGGGGAGCCAAGATTGAGGCAGAGCAGGGGGAGTGGAGGAAGGCGAGGAGGGAAGGTGTACTCGTAAAAGTGTGGAAATAACACATACACAGAATACATACAAGGCACAGTAAAGACTGGCAATGCCCTCCACATTCTCCTTTTTCCCAGTATTAAGATCATCCCCCTGTTAATGCACTTATTAACGCACACACACACACACACACACACACACACACACACACACACACACAGAGTGTGTGCCGCGTGGTTTGTGAGGTCGCGCCGAGGAGAGCTTTACGAGGTGAGTCTCGCTGATATATGTCTTACAGGGACTCCATTAAAACCAAGACCTGCGCCATTTGGGAAAATGGAGGTCGCTCTTGCTGGGGGTCACATGACATCTATAAAATCAAACTTTTTCTTAATATCTGGTCGTATATCACCTGTTTTTTCCCTTTTTAAACACTTGAATTTTATACAATAGGGTCTGGGGGTTAAAGTTGATCATTTTTCTCGAGGCAGCGGGATGCAGGGAGCGGGTGATGCTCGCTTTTTGATAAATGTACCGTATCATATCGGCAGGGGAGTGCGAGGGGAGCAATCTCTTGTTACAAATCATGGAAAGATCAGAACAGATGTGTGAAGGCATGTTTTTGGAGTCCAAGTCTCTCTCTCTCTCTCTCTCTCTCTCTCTCTCTCTCTCTCTCTCTCTCTCTCTCTCTCTCTCTCTCTCTCTCTCTCTCTCTCTCTTGCTCTCTCTCATCCATTCTTCATTCCCTCCCTCAGGTATCCTCATTAGTGTAACTTAATACTTCCCATCTCACACTTCTCTCACACCGTTTCCATCTCAAACTTGTCTCACACTCAGCGTTTGATTCTTAAACGTCTCATTTCCCTCAGACGCCC
>NC_079229.1:16779130-16802454 GCF_029633865.1 Lampris incognitus | reverse complement strand
CAGACGCCCCTTCGCACACTGAAATCCTGAGTATTGCCATTTCTCATTTCTCTCTCTCTCTCTCTCTCTCTCTCTCTCTCTCTCTCTCTCTCTCTCTCTCTCTCTCTCTCTCTCTCTCTCTCTCTCTCTCTCTCTCTCTCTCTCTCTCTCTCTCTCGTTCTCTCACTCCCCCCCCCCCCCCCCACCCGCCTTCATGTCTCTTTAAAGCCGGAGTGTGTGTCCTGTCTCTCTACCCACAGTTCTTCGCTCCCCAGGGCAAGCATTTCTTGGCTTCATTTGTTTGAAGGCTTTCTAATCTGGTGACTGGGAGAATCTCGGTCCACCGTGCCCCTCGTCAATCATCCTGCAGAGGAGCACAGAGGAGGCGAAGGAGAAGTAGGAGGAAGACTGGGGGTGATGGCATGATTAGTTATCTGTCCTCTCCTCTCTCCCTCGCCTTCAACTGCCGGCCTTTCTTCCATCTGTACATCTCCCCCTCTCTCGTTCGCTCGCTGCCCTTCACTTTCTCTCTTTTTACTCCCCCTCACTGTCTCTCTGTCTTGAATGCTGTCTCGCTCGGTCTCTCCTCTGCATCCTCTCTTTCCTAGCTCTCCTGTCCTTACTCGTGCACTTGCCTTCTTTCCTCTCTCTCTCTCTCTCTCTCTCTCTCCTCTCTCTCTCTCTCTCTCTCTCTCTCTCTCTCTCTCTCTCTCTCTCTCTCTCTCTCTCTCTGTCCCCCCAGTGCGATGGCGCTACAACGTCCTGAATCCTGAGTGCCAGCCTTTAGTGCCAGCTAACCCTCTGTCTGTCTGTCTCTCGGTCTCTCCGTCTGTCTGATTGTCTGACCTCAGCCCCCGCGGTGGTCCCTTTTGTGTCCCGCGGACAAATGAGGATGACCTTTTATTGTAAAACAGACACCTACAGGGAGGGATGAAACCACCAGTGTTTAAATTAACAACAGAGATCGAGAGAGAACGAGGCCATTTCAAACAGAGAGATAGGGTTATGGAGAGAGAGAGAGAGTGAGAGAGAGAGAAAGGGGGGAGGGAGAGAGAGAGAAAGAGCGAGAGTAAAGTTATAGTAATTAGAGAACACTGTCTGCATCAAATTACCGTGGCCTGCGTTCAATAATAAAGTCCCCTACCTGGCTGGGAGCTATTGATGAACAGTGGTGGAACAGTGTGGAGCAGACCTCTTGAACGCACCCTGGACCCATCCGTATGGGTGCATGAATTATAAATGGCATTGACAGTGGAGGCCATAAGAGTAGACCGAGTATTATTGCACATGAAGGTCCATTCTGATTTTGATTATTTTTATTCCGGGGGGCTCGCAAAAGGCCAGGAGACTGTTGGTGAATATTCTAAAAGGGCACGGGGCTGAGATGGGCTTGATGGCAGGCTTTGATTTCTGGCTAATAGCCACTTCAAACAGGCTGGGTGACCCGAGGGACAGGGTGGAGGATGACACCCAGGCTGAAAGGACAGGGGAACAGGGGGACACACACACACCAGGGAACACCGTGCACACACAGGTACACACACACGAAACCAGATAAAGAAGGTCATATTCCACTTTTCTTTTTTTTTTTGTTGCATTTACTAATGCTCTTAACCAAAGTGAACAAGAAGCCTTTTGTGATGGACGCAAGGGTCAAAAACCAATCACCAGACAACTGACGTAACAAACACACATGTATGGCAGATGCACCATGAACAATCACCCGGGGAAACTCCGCCGAAGGTGTCAAGAAGGCCGCTGGGATACATCTAGGACTCCGTTTTCTGTGACCAGGAATGGATGGAGCAGACATGCCCATACACACACACAACACACACACACACACACACACACACACACTACAACAGTGAATTTGAACCTTTTCCATCTCATCTCTCTCTCTCTCTCTCTCTCTCTCTCTCTCTCTCTCTCTCTCTCTCTCTCTCTCTCTCTCTCTCTCTCTCTCTCTCTCTCTCTCTCTCTCTCTCTCTCTCTCTCTCTTTCACTCTTTCACTCATTCAGGCTCTTCTAACAGACTCACATTTGCAAACACAGACACACAATCATGCAGATTGTCCTTGTTGCCTCTCTAATCTGGAATCCTTTGTTGACTCTGGTTTTTCTGATGCAAAGGCTTCAGGGTAGGAAGAGCGGGTCGAGGCTATAGGTTGAATTTAATATGACAACATTAATCACTCCACCGTACTCACACAAACACACATCCACCATTCACACACACACACACACACACACACACACACACACACACACACACACACACACACACACACACACACACACACGCTACATAGACAAACACACTCTGGAAAAGCCACACTGGTGAGACCACAGTATTATTCTCTTTGTTAATTACAAATAATGGGCCTGGCTAGGTCACACAAAACCAATCAATATCTCTAAAAGAAATATTCAAATGTGACCTAGAAAGCATAGCTTGCGTCCCCATTTTATCATTGATTTTTGATGCAAGGCGATTTTGTCTTTCTTTCTGTTGTTCCCTTAGTGCAAAAAAAAAGAAAAGAAAAGAAAAAGAAAAAAAACAGCCAACATGAATATATTAGCTCAAAAGATCCAGCTCAACTTCCAGAGAAGGAATATTGAATTTGAGGTAAACATCTTCGTGTCATCCAATATCCACCCAAATATGGGGATTATTAGCGGTTTCCATTGTTCCGTCCAGATTGGAAATGTGAATATGAGTTGTGTTTTGAAGGCGGCGTGGATAAGGTTTTCATCTTTAATAACTGCTCAGAGAGATAGTTTGAAATCAATTGTGTTTATAGGATTCACGCCGCTGTTCCCCACAGGTACCACATTCATATATTTGCAGATTCAGTCGGGGCGGGGCTGCACGACTCTCTTCATTATCTGCCAATGGTGCATCAACAACACTCGCCGCCTGCAGATGCAGACTTGCATCAATTCCTGGTTTGTTTTTCTTTAAGGAGAACTTAAGATATATGTTATATTCAGGATGGGGCTGGTTGAACATGCTTATTTATAACCAAATGTTAACACCCGGGAGCTGCCCTGTGCACCAGTTTTCCGCTACTCACCATTAAACAGCTGGGCTGGACAACATCTGGGTTTTCGTGGCCATTCAGGGGCTTTCAACCTTCAACCTTACGGTAACACTCTTACTCTTCCAACCTTTAGGCCACCCAATCGACTGTGTTTCATCGACTGTTTGTCTGCGAGGAGTAGATAAAACATTGTGGTGGTTAAGGTTAGCACTAACAAATGCTGAAGGGATTATTTTATTTATTTGATTTGAATGCCTCATTTTTTACTGCAAAGTTAAAAAAAAGTTTGGTTTTTTTTTTACCCCCCCCCCCTTATTTCAACCCAATTGTATCTAGCCAATTACCCCACTCTTCCGAGCCGTCCCGGTCGCTGCTCCACCCCCTCTGCCGATCCGGGGAGGGCTGCAGACTACCACATGCCTCCTCCCATACATGTGGAGTCGCCAGCCGCTTCTTTTCACCTGGCAGTGAGGGTTTCGCCAGGGGGACGTAGCGCGTGGGAGGATCACGCTATTCTCCCCTCCCCCGACCGACCAGAGGAGGCGCCAGTGCAGCGACCAGGACACATACCCACATCCGGCTTCCCACCCGCAGACACGGCCAATTGTGTCCGTAGGGACGCCCGAGCAAGCCGGAGGTAACACAGGGATTCGAACCAGCGATCCCCGTGTTAGTAGGCAACGGAATAGACCGCTATGCTACCTGGACGCCCTGAATGCCTCGGTTTTTTTTTTTACTGCAAAATTCAAAAAATTTTTGGTTCAAGGCAGGTGCAAAATGTTAAACAAAACCTTGGGCGACGTCTGTCAAATCCAAAGCCCCGAATGCTATCAAGAGGTTCCTCGAGGTGGAAACTGAATGTTTGTTTGTTATCGCGACGAGCGCGAGTGACGTTTATGCCAAAATATCCGTGATGATTCGGACAATGCTTGGTGGGACGCTCCGAGGACACCGCTATAGGCAGACACAGAAGAGGGCGTGTAATACATACTGCACACAGCTGCCCGCCATTTACCTTGCTTCCTAATACATTTGTGCATGAAGCTGCAGACTCAGCCGTTTATGATGGATTTTCCTCTGAGCCGGTTTCGCTTGGTGCTTCTCCTTAGGTCTTCTGGGCCCCCTGTGTGTGTTTAAATATGTGTGTGTGTGTGTGTGTGTGTGTGAGTGTGTGTGTGTGTGCGCGCATCTAGGTACTGTAGGTGAGGAGACCGGAGAAGGAGGATATAAGCCTGGATTAACTTTAGAGGATGATTTTTATCCTTGTAGGGGGTCTCTAAACGGCAGGAGACGGATGCAAGGTGACCCTATCTGGACAAACACACGCACACACACCGATTGACACTTAAAGAGACATGCAATCATCGCCGCACCCAACACACCTCGCGCGCGCGCGCGCACACACACACACACACACACACACACACAAGTAAGGAAGGAGAGCACTTGCAGGAAAGACACAGGAGAAACACACAACCATTGCACACAGACACACACATCTACAGGTGTGTTGGAATCGACCAACAGGGATTATATTGTGCTGACGGTAGAAACTGGAAGAAGAGCGGCTTCGCCAAACCTCTTTCTTCTGTGTCACGCCGATATCGCTAACAGTATTGACAGCGGATAGAAACACAACTTCAACGATTTTCCTTTTTTTCCCTTTTCTTTTCCCTCTTCCTTTCCCTCTTCCTTTCCCTCTTCCTTTCCGCCGTCTACCCGTAAGATTTGTGTATCTGTCTGATGTGCTGGGGTTGAAAGCATGAGTCATCAAATATGGACGCTTGATAGTGACTGCAGGGTCCCCCGGCCTCGTGCATCATTCCTCTCAGCTCCCGTCGCACTTTTTCCAGGAAGGAGACACACACAGACACACACACACACACACACACACACACACACACACACACACACACTCACACAGTCAGCTGCCATGGCTCAGCATCGCACACACTGGCATCCTGACGTTAAACAGAGAGCAGGAAGAAATAAAGGGAAGCGAGGATGGAGAGGAGAAGTTGGCAGTTGCGTCTATGGTGGTCACCTTCCACCCTTTCGTCTTTTTCATTTTGGATATAAGTGACAGCCATTTTCTTATGGAGGAGCCGATTATTGTCAGATCCCTCATTGCTCCCAAGCAATAGACTTCAAGATAAGAGGCAGACATCTAAATAGAATTTTCACAATTTAAATCCTGCTCCTCCTCCTCCTCCTCCTTGAGTTTCTCTTCTTCTCTCTCCCTCCTCCTGCTCTCCCCCATCATCTTCCCCTGCTTCTTGTTTTCCAGTTCTCTGTCTTAGTCTGAGGCGCTGATCAGATTTGGCCCTGGGAAATGAGATTTGAAGGGACTCAGTTTATCTCACAATGCTGAATGTGACCTTTGCTTTGGTTCAGATCCTCTTGAGCTCTCTCTCTCTCTTGCTCCCTGTCCTTCGCTTTCTCTCTCTCTCTCTCTCTCTCTCTCTCTCTCTCTCTCTCTCTCTCTCTCTCTCTCTTCTCTCTCTCTCTCTCTCTCTCTCTCTCTCTCTCTCTCTCTCTCTCTCTCTCTCTCTCTCTCTCTCTCTCTCTCTCCAATGCATGTATTTGACAGTATGCACACACACATGCATACATGGAAGCCAAAAGAACCAAAAGAACATGCACCCAGATGCATGGAAATATGCACAGGCCTGCAATCACTTCTGCACACACACACACACACACACACACACACACACACACGCACGCGCGCGCACACACACACATACAGATACCGTCTCAGATCCTCTCATGTAACTCCAGTTATCTGTAAAAAGTGGGACAAACCCACCACCCACCAACATTTTTATAAAATGATTGGCAGCCCGCACACCCAGGCCTAGTGTACAGGGTGCAAGGTTAGAGCAAATTAGTAAGCCAATTTGCAATATGGAATTGAAATCAATTGAGTGCAGCGGCCAGCGCTCCAAGAAGTCTGTCCAAGGTGGCAGCCACGGTACCCCCCAATTCGCACTCCATCCTGCATACATATTGCACTTCTCTGAATAATCCCTCTGGGATGGAGTAGCGGTGCTTTACGGCTCGTTTTGTGTTCCATCCTCTCTTTCCCTCCTGGCCCTTATAATTCTCCTCTCCCCCAGGCCCAGTCCTATTCTCACCTCACATTTTCTCCCATTCTTTTGACTCTTTCCTATTGTCACACCCTCACCCTCTCACCTCTTTCACCGTATCTCTCCCCTAATTTCCCTCGCCCCACATCCCGTTCTCTCGTACTCTCTGTCTAGCTCTCTGCGTGTCTGTCTCTCTGTCCCCTCTCTCTCTCGTTGTCTCTCTTGGGTTGCTAATAGACAAAAAATAATACAGGCTACATCCCGCCGCAGCATTGTTGCTTCACTTTCATGAACCCCCCCCCCCTCCACACACACACACACACACACACACACAAACCACCTTTGCACCCCACCCGGAATTATTCCAAACAACTATTATATTCAGAGACGGTAATCAGACGGATGCCACGCACACACACACACACACACACGCACACACACGCACGCACACACACACACACACACACACACACACACACACACGTGCGCGCGCTGTAATGACAGTCAGTGATTAGGTTCACAGATGAGGGATCATTTTTGTCCATTTTCTGGGAAGCGGTGATTGCTCCCAGCATTCATTAGCAAAATGTTGAGGTCAAATGATTCAGGGTCACCGCTCAGTCTTTCAAAAGCCCCGTGCACGACACAAGACTGGAAAAATGAGACAGCAAATTAATAGACATACCACAAAAGTATTTCCTTAAATGAAAAGGTGGCGTAGTTTTCATGTCCTTGATGATTTAGTTAGTTGGAGGAAAAACATTTTACACTTTTGATCAGCAATTTGGGCACCAAGGCTCCAGGGTTTGTTTGTTTGGGGTATTAGCATACATTTTCAGCAAAAACAAAAAATCCATTCAAAATCTGCTTGTGTTATTTTTGTGTAGAGAGAAGATCTTTATTTCTATTTGAATGGCCTCCCATGTGAACGTATCATTGAAATACGGTATCCCTGAGCAGCTGTGGAGATTTGTGTGATGGAGAGAGCTGGGCTTATCCATCATAGCCTCCACAGGAGACTGCATGAGTCCAGGGTGAGAATGCATGAGAAAAAACTGAACAGGGAGACAGAGAGAGCGAGAGAGAGAGAGAGAGAGAGAGAGAGAGAGAGAGAGAGAGAGAGAGAGAGAGAGAGAGAGAGGAGAGAGAGAGAGAGAGAGAGAGAGAGAGAGAGAGAGAGAGAGAGAGAGAGAGAGAGAGAAAGAGAGAGAGAGAGAGCATACTGACATTATAAATGATACATCATATGATTGTCTTGGACAGAGCAGTTCTCGCTGACTGCAGATAGTGCACTCTCCGACTGTCCTCCATTTCACAAGCAATAGCAGACTGATTTTACACTCAACAAAACTGCTATAGACTGGACTACATGGTGTTTCCCTATAGGATAGCACACTTTCCCCGTCGAATATTTTCAGATATTTTTTTTTTACTCGTCCCACAACAGGTCGTATTAAATATCATAGGCCTAATTTACTTTTAAACTGGCAAAATTCATTGCATTATTTTTGATATTATTGTTATTGTTGTGATTACTACTTGTAGTAGTAGCTGTAGTTGTGATAGAGCAATAGTAATAGTAGTCGATCTGGAAACCATCATACTCACATTTTTGTCATTAGCTATAGTTGTAGTAGTAGACATAGTAGTGATAGTAATAGTAGTACTTGTTGGACTACAACTTCTACTACTATTAAAATATAACATTGTAACATTGTAATAGTCTTAGAAGTTGTAGTAGAGGTAGAAGTAATAGTAATAGTAACAGTAGTACTAGTAGTAGTAATGGTCAAGTAGTAGTAGTAGTAGTAGTAGTACTAGTGGTAGTAGAAGTACAAGTAGAGGTAATAATAATACCCCTAGTACTAATAGTAGTAGTAGTAGTAGTAGGAGTAGTAGTAGTAGTAGTAGTAGAGGTAGTAGCAGTAGTAGTAGTTAAAAACTAGTAGAAAGTAGTAGTAGAGGTAGTAGTAGTAGTAGTAGTAGTTAAAAACTAGTAGAAGTAGTAGTATAGGTAATAGTAGTAGTAGTAGTAGTAGGCTGTCTGAAAGCCAGCACACTCATACTATTGTCATTATGATCGTTATCATTATTATAGTTATTATCATTATGGAATAATAAAAACCTTGAAGATGTTTTGATGGCATTTTCTCATCAGTAATTTGAAATAGCTGTGCTTTTATTTTAAACATTGCAGCTTCCTTGTCACTATGCATTTTATGGTCGTCAAACATCGAACTGCCTTGCGAAGGGCGTTGAACACCTCGTCCATCGGGTGCAGCATATTCATCGGCGAAAGCAGAACACTTGAGATGTTCAAGTGCACGGCAAAGAAGAGTTGGAGTTAAAAGAAGACTTTATTGTAAACCAACCAGAGGGAAAATTGATCGCAAAATCAATCAAGGGGCCATATTAACCTGTATATCGTAGACAATCTTTCATCTCACTTACTGTTAGGTAGTCAGTAATAATCAATAACTTTCAAAGTCTAAAGCCTTCCTTTTCCTCCCACCCCTTGACAAGTAGAGGGTTGAAATAAACACATGTTGTCAGTGGGATAACAAGAATGGCGTGTTTGTGGGATGTAGGCTACGTTTCAAAGGTTTCAAAGGCCAGAGAAAGCTACCGTATGTGAATTATTGAAAAGGTAAAAGATAGAATGGAGGATATGACTGTGTAACATTTAGAGTTCAGAAGAGAGGGGAAACAGCAGGCTCGGTGCATTTCTATACAAGCATGGCTGCAATGGGAAATCTATATAGCCTAACCTTTGTCTGTAGTTTTATTGAAATTGACCGGTCAGAGGGACAGTATTTTCCTGTGATCGCACCCAGTGAATTCAGCCACTTGTCTTTCCATTCGTCCTTAGGTGAGGGACTCTCTAGGTTGCACTATACGCAGATGACATGCCCCTTCTAACGCCCAACAAAGTTTTTGGCACTCCTTGTGAAATCGTTGTTTTATTCATTCATTTTTATTTCTCTACTGATTTCTGCAAGAGTCTAGTTATTCAAACATCATACAGTATGTCAATAGGTCCTCCGAATACATTACATTTGTTTGGGACAGAAAAATATCGATTTTACCCTCCCATTTTGCACCGATTTTCCACATTTGTCATTTTAGCCTAAATACAGCAATCATCAGAAATGACAACATATGGAATTGCAAAGAGGATTAGGTATAAACATCTCCCATATCTCTACCAACCACCCAGTCGAGGGAGGGCACGTCGGCAAATAGGCTTTTCACATTTCAGTCACTGCAATGTCACTCCATCTCATTGCAGCATCCATTACGCGCTACCTTGGGAATGAGGAGAGGTCCATGCTGAGAATCAAGGCAGAAAATGGCCGCCTGCCAGGAGGGGTAAAATGGCCAGCATTATTATTCTGGCTCCCCCCGGGGGGAATTGGCCTGAATATAGATATGCAACATTATAAAACCAGGATATTATCTGGGTGCTGGATAACGGCCTCTCGCCTCTCTCAACCCTATGACTTACACACACACTCACGCACGCACACACACACACACACACACACACACACACACACACACACACACACACACACACAAATTCACGCACACAGGGCACACAAACAGATAATCGTATGTGCACACACACACACACACACACACACACACACACACACACACAGACTCTATAAAAGCTGAGTAGTATCTATGCTTTATTACATACTGTAGTGATGGCGTTAACCCATCTGTGTCATAAGAGGCGTTTATTCTGTCTGTTATCACTGTTTCTGTATTTTCATCAAGTGTTGTGTGTTGTTCCTGGTGCTTTCCTTATGCAGTCACATAGAATTAACCCTTATAATTTGCCCCTGTAGAGCCTTGTCTGTCTTATCCCTCTCTCTTTCCCGCTATAGTTATGATGTGTGCAGAGATACAAAACTTGGAAAGCCGCTGCCATTCTGCTCACTGACAGCCAAGATCTCACCTCAGCTGCTTTTTAGATGTGTAATGATGTTTGGAAACTATATGGAAAAGCCTTTTAATTACCGCCATGAAAATATGAGTTTCTTATTCTTATGTAATATTGAGGGCCATTCAATCATCACCTAAGTATCGACTAAGTAGTACCCTACTGATGTGGGTGTGTGTGTGTGTGTGTGTGTGTGTGTGTGTGTGTGTGTGTGTGTGTGTGTGTGTGTGTGTGTGTGTGTGTGTGTGTGTGTGTGTATGTATGTGTGTGAGAGCGAGAGATGGCAAAAGAGAAAGAAAAGAGAAAGAGAAGGAGACCTGCTGGTTCCATTGGGATTACATATATAATGACTACACTCCGCACCATAAGCCATGTGTAGACATGCATCGCTATAATGACCTTGCTCTTTGCACAAATACTCACACTGTCACATGGACAAATACACATATAGGCCCATCTCTACATGCAGCAAAAAAAGATTGACACACAACCAATTTTAAACAGGAGGGAAGCTGCTGGTCATTTCACACACCCCTACTCCCCTACCTCCAGACCCCCCCCCCTCTCTCTCTGCATGCCATCTGTAAAAGTTTTAAATGGTAAATGGGTTTCATTTATATGGCGTGTTTCTAGCTACAACAGCCACTCAAGGTGCTTTACAATCAATTAATGCCTCACATTCACCCATGCACACATACACACTCGTACTTCGACGGCGGTGTCAACCATGCAAAGCGCCCACCAGCTCATTGGGAGCAGTTAGAGTTTATGTGTCTTGCTCGAGGACACCTCGACATTTTTGCAAGGAGGAGCCGAGGATCGAACCGGCAACCCTCCAGTTACCAAACGGTCCGCTCAACCTCCCGAGATACTGTCGGCCCACGATTTAATGATTTCATATCTTAAGTCTACTCTTTTCTGTCTCTCTCTCTCTTTCTCTCTCTCTCTTCCTCATCTGTCCATCTCCTTTTATAGCTTTCATTTATATGTCTCTCCGTCATCCTCCCTTGCCGTCTCCAATTTTTCTCTGTCTTTCTTTGTTGCCTTCTTCCCTGATTATGTCCTGCCCCACAGCTTTTTCCTCTTCCTTTGTATACATTTCTCACCATTTTAATATCTTTCCCTTCTCTTCCTCTCATTCTCCTCTTCCATCTCTCCATCCGTCTTCTCCAGGTCATCTCTAATTCCCTCCTTTATTCATGAAGCTAACCCTATTGGGTTAGTTCGCTTGGCTTATGTATGTGTGTGTGTGTGTGTGTGTGTGTATCTTTGAGTGTGCATTTGCCTGTGTGTTTTGTGCATCTCTGCTTGTGTGTGCAAGGGGGGGGGCAGACAGTAAATAGGAATATGAATCTTAAAGGACCTACTGCTGTTGAAATAGCTTTTCACAGCTGCAGTCATTTTGCAAGAGGGATGTTGATGAGAGACAGGATTGCAGCAACGACCTGTGTGTGTGTGTGTGTGTGTGTGTGTGTGTGTGTGTGTGTGTGTGGCGGTTGATAGTGCTTTGGCGTTGCATCTCGATGTTTAATCTTCTGCCTCAAACAAAATAGTGACATTGTTAGTATCTGTTTTCTAAAACTATGGATCTGAAAAAAAGAAAAAAGAAATGGGTACAAACTCACTTCTCTCATGACAACGGGAATAATAGGTTTCAATTAGCCCCGGAATGAGAGGAAAGGAATTCTCATTCAGGCCTGAAACGAGACAAGAATTGCAGGTTGAAGGGTATCCGTTTTCACACACTAGTTATAACCAACACCGTTGCAGGGGACAAAGAAAACTGTGCTATTGTGTAGTGCATCTTTAAGTTCAATCAAAAATTCACAAAACATTACCCTATTTTCTCCATTTTTCTCCATTTTAACAATAGTGTATTCTTTTTTTTCTTATTTTAAGCATGGTTAATTCACTCACAATTCCCTGTGGGTACTGTGAGCAGGTTGCAGACCTTAAATTGTGAGATTATGAGTGCCACAGCAATGCGTCTCTAGCCCAATATGTCAAGTTGATTATTCACCATTGGCTATGATGAGTCAGCAATAATTCATTAGCAGCCTGGGAGCATGGCTGGCCAAGCACCTCGGGTCGGGGTCGGGGTTAGAGGTCATCGAGGAGGAATTGCTCACTGAATTAAAGTCGGAGGCTAGCCTTGGAATGCACACTATCAAAATATTTGTGGCAAATGTCATGGAAAACTAAGTTCTTTGTTTGTTTTTTTCAAAATAAAGAAAAGCTAGTGGTGGTACAGTGGCCCAGTGGTTAGCACTGTTGCCTCACAGCAAGAAGGTCCTGGGTTCGAACCTCAGATCATCCCAGGTCCTTTCTGTGTGGAGTTTGTATGTTCTCCCCGTGTCTGCGTGGGTTTTCTCCGGGTGCTCTGGTTTCCTCCCACCATCAAAAAGACATGCATGTTAGGGTTAAGACTCATCTCCTGCCTGTGCCCCTGAGCAAGGCAATGGAAAGAACAACTGGAGTTGGTCCCCGGGTGCTGCAGCTGCCCACTGCTCCTATACAATAGGATGGGTTACATGCAGATAACACATTCACTGTAAGAATACAATGACAAAATAAAGTGGCTTTCTCTCCATCCTTTAAAACAGGTAAACTGACTGAAGGTGAGAAGGCTTAAGTCTAGTCCCAGACTAAAATACCTGTTTGGGCTGTTTTAACTCAAAGCAACTTGCACAGACTTATTCTAAAATGGTCGTAGATTTAGTCCATTCTGGATTAAACTGATTAGGCTGAATGTAAGAGGGAGCATTAGCGCTACTCTAGGACTAAATTATTAATCCTTCAAAGAGGCAGGTTTAACCTCTTTAGTGTTGGTCTTCATTTGGATATTCCAATTAGTCCATGTTGTTTGTGAATGAGCATGGACTATTTGGATATCTAAACGAAGACTAACATGCACTACTGAGGCCAGCCAGATGGGTACTTGTGGATAGGAGTAATCCATTAAATTACGTTGATGAAATAACTTTCCGAGACCACTTTCGTATGTAGAACGAAAATGCATTGAGCCTAGACTTTCCTCTCTGTCTCAAAGAGGAAGGCCTTTATCCAATTCTCTCCACGTTCTGATCACTTTGAGGTTTTTGGCATCTGGAACCTTTCATCGGGAAACTGGTGATTTGTGTGGTGCCAGTGAAGCAACTGTGTGTTTACATCAAGTTTCCTGATGCTGCTGGCCAAACCAACTATAAAGTGCAAGTCTATGAATATGGGCACTTCCCAGGAGTGATGGCCTGTATAGATGGATGCCATGGTCCCATCAAGTGTCCGTCAACTCCTGATGCTGGGAGATGGTACAGGAACCATAAGAGCTGGTTTTCCATCAATGTTCAGAGTGTATGCACTCCTGTTTTAGAGTTTTCAAACATTATTGCCCGTTGGAAAGGTGCAACTCACATTCCAAGGATGTTTCTCAACTCTTTGTGTGCCGAGTTTCACAGAGGACAACATGTAGTGGACTATTACTTGGTGACAGTGGATATGGTCAGTAACTTGTTATTCCCTCCATATATAAATCCCACAACAGTTGAACAGCAAAGATACAACAGAGTTCATATCTGCACTAGAGGGATGGTTGAGCATAGTATGTGTGGCGTATGGAAAAATCGAATCTAGTGGTTATGCAATACACTTCCTTTCAAGCCAAGAAGATGCTGCAAGGTGATTATTGCTAGAGCTGTGCAGCACAACTACCTGAGCCAGCATGGCTGTCCTGATCCTCCAGTGGAAGATGAGGATCAAGCAGATGTGCCCATGGCTGAGGCAGGCAATGACCAACTTGCACACACAGTTGCACAGATGCATTTAAATATGGAATGTATTCATTATGACTTATTTTTGCTTTGACAATGTTTGTTCTGTACAAACTTAAAATAGCGTGCAGCACAATTAAATGAGTGACTAAACCAAGGCTGGTTTAAAATGTAGTTGATTAAAATACACACATGAATGACAAAAGATTTATTTTTACATATATTGTTCACCCTGGGATGGACTGGCAGCCTGTCCAGGGTGTCTCCCCGCCTGCCGCCCAATGACTGCTGGGATAGGCTCCAGCATCCCCACGACCCTGAGAACAGGATAAGCGGTTTGGATAATGAATGGATGGGTGGATGTTGTTCACCATGGCTGGTAATCATTGTCTGTATCTTTCTTAGATCATAGCTCTCTTCCAACTTCATATCAAATTCAACCTGTACAACCCTCATTTCACGTTCTTCCTTCAGATATTTCATTTTGTGCTCATGAAATTCGCAGACTAACTTTTCATGCATGCTCATCTTTTTTGCTCTCTGCTGAAAGGTGGTGGCAGCATCTTCTCTCAGGGATGCTATAGCAGATGTGGAGTATACACACTCAATGTGGACTGGCTCCAATTCGGATTCCTTTTCTCTGGAAAAAGAACCCCGTTAGAAGCAAAAATACTCGTATGGTCCTTAGAATGAAAGAAGACTAAAGATTGACACAGACAGTGGAATATATTTACCAAAGGCAGTAACTAATTTACTTTCTTTGGTATATTTACCATTTGTGCTTGGTTCGTCATCTGAACTGTCCAAATGGTTATCGTCTGGTATTCCATCCAGATGCTGCTGGTGCTCTATTATTCCAGACAGCATGTCACTCAATTCATCAGTCTTGTCTTTTTTTGGTGGTCTATCACCACCAGTATTAAATCACTCTCTTCTGATCTCTGCATTCTCTCTTTTTAAAGCCAGTTTAAGGTTCTTCCACAGAGTCTATAAAGGCAGTAAGGCTGTTGGGGGGGGGGATCATTCGGTTAAGAATCACAATTGTTGATTGCAATTTTTAGATCGCCTCGCTGATCAAAAATCATTTTTTTTAATTAAAAATAAAATATGGATTTTTGATGATGAAATGTTGGAAAGTGTTGGCATAACAATTAAAATTTACTGAGGGCTTCCTTGTAGTTTTGCATGCTATAATTCATGAAATCTGACCCTTACTGGAAGAAATAAACATGTCCAAGCACACACATCTGCAGGTGCATGCAGCTCCGGCGCATTTTAAATCCAAACCATGGAATCACTTTGGATTCTACAGAGTTTCATAACAGGAGTGGGAATTGAGGGCCCAAATGCACGACTGAGGCAGTTCAAGGTTTCCAAAAACCAGAGGCTTTACTAGGCAGGCAAGTTTGGTACACCAGCAGTCAGTCAGAGGAGGCAAACAACATAAATAATAATAATAATAATAATAATACATTTTATTTGTGGGCGCCTTTCAGAGCACTCAAGGACACCTTACAGAACATAGTTTAAAAAAGGGGTAAATAAAGAGTTAAGTAAGGCAGAGGCAAAGTCAGAATTCCAGATCCAGAGTCCAAAAAAACACTAGAAGGCTATCACAAGAGGTACAAAAGGCTGGAACACTTGCAACAACGGGCTAAGACGAAGCGGCACAGGAAGCACACTGACTAAATACACAAGGAGAGAGAAGATAGACACCAGGGGATGACATTAGGGAATAATGACGATGACAAGGGTGGAGGCATGACCATACCCCCCCCACCCACCCTCAAGGGATGGCTCCAGACAGACCAGGAAGATCTGGGTGGCAGTGGCGAAAGGCCCTATTGAGGTCGGGATCCACGATATCGCGGGGACGAGACCCACGACCTCTCCTCTGGACCATATCCCTCCCAGTCTATGAGGTATTGGCAGCCATGCCCTCTGCGGTGAACCACCAGGAGCTGCTTGACGGTGAAAACCAGGCCCCCATCGACCATCCGGGGGGGCGGAGGTGCCTGGAGGAGGGAGCCAGCGGACTCTCCTTGACAGGCTTGACATAGGAAACATGAAAGGTCGGGTGAATCCTCCAGGTCCTGGGGAGCTCAAGATGGACAGCAGTGGGGATTAATGACTTTGGAAACAGGGAAAGGGCCAATGAAACGGGATCAACCTGATCCTACTCTGAGTGGAAGATCCCTAGCAGACAGCCACACTCCTTGCCCCAGCTGGTACGAGAGAGACGGAATCTGGTCCCGATCTGCAGATTTCTTGTTCCTTGCTGCGGCCCCTATCAACTGGGATCTGGCCTGGGTCCAGAACTGGCAGCACCAGCGGATGAGGGCTTGAGCTGATGGGACTGCTACTTCAATCTTCAATTCAGGAAACAGGGGAGGCTGATAACCAATGGAGAAAGACCAGAGGCAGAGCAAGGCAAAGTGTTATGAGCATACTCGACCCAGATAAGATTCTTACTCCAGGAGGAGGGGCAACTGGAGATGAGACAGCGAAGGCTCTTCTCCAACTCCTGGTTGAGTCTCTCCATTGGACTGCGGATGATAGCCAGAAGTGAGGCTGACTGTGGCCCCGATGAGGTTACAGAAGGCTTTCCAGAACTTGGAGATGAAGCGCAGGCCCCGGTCAGAATCCACATCTTCAGGGAAACCATGTAAGTGGAACACCTGTTGCATCAAGGCCTCAGCTGTCTCCTTGGCTGAGGGTAACTTGGGCAAAGGTATAAAATGAGCCATCTTAGAAAGTCTATCCACCACTGAGAGGAAAGTGGTATTACATTCGAAGGGCCTAGTGGATCACCAGAGTACGAACTGTAAGAGGAACAAAACCTGTTTGGGGGCATCCCTCAGGTACAATGGGCTTCATTGCCTAACGTGTCCCTCAATTCCCCATGTGAACACCACAACACAGGAGGATGGCAGGATATTAGAGGGGCTTAGATTAGAACTGTCAGTGGCAAACTGGCAGAACAAGGCACCTGGTTTAGTATTCCTGGACCCCAGACGATAGAACAGAATGAAATTAAAACTTAAGAAGCCAACCTTGCCTGCTGGGAGTTCAGCCTCTTAGCGGAGCAAATGTATTCCAGGTTTCTGTGGCCAGTCCAGAGGTGGTCTGTCCAGAGGTGGCGCAGGACTTGTTACTGCTGCTCTGCACCCTCCAATCGGCACTTTTTTATTTTTATTTTTTGGCTTTCCCCCCCCATTTTTTTCTCCCCAATTGCATTTGGCCAATTACCCCACTCTCTGAGCCATCCCAGTCACTGCTCCACCCCCTCTGCCTATCTGGGGAGGGCTGCAGACTACCACATGCCTACGCCAATACATGTAGAGTCGTCAGCCACTTCTTTTCACCTGACAGTGAGGAGTTTCACCAGGGGGACATAACGCATGGGAGGATCATGCTATTCCCCCCAGTTCCCCCTCCCCCCCCGAACAGGTGCCTCGACCAACCAGAGGTGGCGCTAGTGCAGCAACCAGCACACAAACCCACATCCGGCTTCCCACCTGCACACATGGCCAATTGTGTCTGTAGTGACACCTGACCAAGCCGGAGGTAACATGGGGATTCGAACTGGCAATCCCTGTGTTGGTAGGCAACGGAATAGACCACCACATTACCCGGACGCCACCTGCAAGGCCACCTTAACCACCAGCAACTTCCTATTGCCCACATTGTAGTTCCTCTCTTAAGGGGACAGTTTCCAGGAGAGGAAAGCACAAGGGTGGAGCTTGTTATCCACAGGGGACTGTTAGGACAGCACCGCTCCCACATCAGAGGCGTCCACCTCTACCACAAACTGAAGGTGAGGGTCTGGAAGGGTGAGGATGGGAGCCATAGTGAAGCTGGTCCTTAGTCTCTGAAACGAGAATCCAGCCTGGGTGGGGGTGGGGGTGGGGGGTTCCCACCAAAACTTAACATTAGACGAGGTTAGCGCATGTAAGGGGGTGGTAATGGAACTGAAATTTCTGATAAATTGTCTATAAAGGTTAGCAAACTCCAAGAAACATTGCAAATGCTCCCTGGAGGTGAGAGTGGGCCAATCGGCAACAGCACTAACCTTGGAGGGGTCCATCTGGATGTGATCCTGCGAAACCGCGATCCCCAGGAAGGAGGTAGAGCTGACATGGAACTCGTACTTCTCTGCCTTTATGAAGAGCTGATTGTTCAAGAGTCTCTGCAGGACATGAGTCTCAGGGTGAGGGGAGAAATTCAAAAGGTCATCCAAATATACAAAAGCAAAGTCATTTCACATGTCCCTTAGGACATCGTTAACCAGGGCCTGTAAGACAGTGGGGGACGTTAGTTCAAACGGCATCACTAAATACTCACAGCACCCATTAGGCATTAAATGCTGTCTTCCATTCATCCCCCTCCCTTATCCTCACCAAACGATAGGCATTCCTAAGGTCAAGCTTGGTAAAGACCTTAGCACCTTGCAGAAGTTCGAATGCAGAAGAGAGGGAGGGGCGACCTGTTCTTGATAGTGATATTCAGCCCCCGATAGTTGATGCAAGATCGGAGTGACTTGTCTTGTCCACAAA
Organism: Lampris incognitus; assembly: GCF_029633865.1. Taxonomy (NCBI): domain Eukaryota; kingdom Metazoa; phylum Chordata; class Actinopteri; order Lampriformes; family Lampridae; genus Lampris; species Lampris incognitus. The sequence goes on along the minus strand of NC_079229.1, from coordinate 16,784,070 downwards.
AAAGAATCCCGCTCCAGCTGGAGAGGAAGAGGGTCGAATTATCCCAGCCTCTAGGGAGACCAAGATATACTTGTCCATGGCCTTGTGTTCTGGTGTCGACAGGGAGTGAGCAGGTCAATGCACAGTCATACTCCCTATGAGGAGGAAGTGAGGTGGCACGGGACTTGTTAAACACCTCCTTGAGGTCATGATATCATGGAAGAACTCGGGATAGATCAGGATAGTCAGGATTAGTTTGGTCTAACAATGACTTTGGTACCCTCGTGGTCTTAGAGCATGGCAGAGGCTCGTTGAGGGGCGCTGAATTACTGGTTTGAGCTTAGCCGAAAGGGGTTGACTTGAGGGAACAATGAGGAGGGAAATAGTTTCTGAGGCACCCCTCCCCCCAATCCATAATCTTCCCAGTGGACCAGTTAATTTGGGGGTTGTGCTGAACTAACCAAGAAAACCCCAAAATAAGTGGGTGTGATGAAGAGCTAAAGAGATAAAAACTTAGCTGTTCCGTGTGCCCTTTGGCTATGATGATTTGGAGGGGCCCCGTGCAGTGGGTGACTATATAACAGTCTCCCATCCAACGTGCTGGCTTTTAGGGTTTTAGAAAAAGGAAACAGTCTAAGACTTTTAGCAAGTTCCCAGTCCATGAAAATCTCACCAGCCCCCGAGTCAATCAACATTTTTGAGTCTTTCTGAGAACACAGGGGCTATCACCTCACCATCAATTAGAGAGCGAGATCTACAGTTAGGAGTGAATGTTCGGCTCACTAGCGCCCTCCTCTTCACCAGCGAGCCCTGTCTTTTAATGGACAGGCACTCAAGTGGCCAAGCCGACCACAATAGATGCATCAACCCCTCCTAAAGGCGTCGCTGTCGTTCCGTGGATAAGCCGGCGCGCCTCACCTGCATGGGCTCCTCCTGCCCACCAGTGGGCGCCGATGACTCGGGAGAAGGGGGGGGGTCGACGAGGAGAGGAGCAGCGGAAAGAAAGTGTCTTCGTAAGAAGGCCTCCGCCGGCTTCTCTCCTTCTCTCAGGCGGTTGTCAATGTTGATGGCTATGGCGACGAAGGAATACGGGTCGTCGGGGCGCTCCAAGGAAGCCAGGTGGTCTTCAGTAGCCTCGGCTAGCCCACGGTAGAAAGCGTCGAGCAGGGAAGGAACATCCCACCCACTGTCAGCCGACAGAGTGCGAAACTAAATGGCGTAGTCTGCAGCGCGGCGTTTACCTTGGCATAAGTCCACCGGAGTCCGGGCGGCATCGGGACGCGGAGTTGAGTGGTCAAAAACATTGGACAGGGTTGCGGTGAAGGGGTCCAGAGAGTTACACAGGGGAGAGTCACGAGCCAACTTTGCCGTAGCCCATGCCTCCGCCCGCCCGGAGAGATAAGAGATGACGTAAGCAACTCTGTAGCATTCAGAGGGGAAAGCCGCAGGTTGCAGTTCAAAGTGTACGCCACACTGGACCAAAAAGGCTCGGCAGGTTCGTCCTATCCCCAGAAAAACGCTCTGGTCGGGATAGTGGGAGGGCTGCCGAGGAGGACACAGTCGCTGGAGTAGGAGACGGTGGTTTCCGAGAAAGGGACCAGCGGGCCGAGCCGAACCAGGAGCTGCTACATTTGACCGGTAAGTGCACTCGTGTGGTTAGTCAACGAAACCTATAGTCCCTCGTGACGGGCGTTGATCTGCCGGAAGCCGTGACAGGTGGATCTTAGCTGTTCCTCGTGCTAGTGAAAAGCGTGGCTCAGTCGGCTGGGTTCATGGTATGGCCAGTTCGTACTGTCACAACAGGGGCCCAAATTGAGGGCCCAAGTGCACGACTCAAGACAGTTCAAGGTTTCAAAAAATCAGAGGCTTTACCAGGCAGGCAAGTTCGGTACCCTGGCAGTCAGAGGAGGCAAACCACATAAAGGAGGTAAGGCAGAGGCATAGTCAGAATCCTAGATCCGGAAGGTACAAAGGCTGGAACACTTGCGCCAGGAATGTATTGCCTAATTCCGGGTCACACGTTGCAACAACGGGCTAAAACGAACTGGCGCAGGGGGCACGCTGACTAAATACACAGGGAGAGGGAAGCTCATTGTGACATTAGGGGATAATGGCGATGATGGGGCGGAGACAGGACACAGAGCTGACCGGAAGCTTGATCTTAATAGTCAAATATTGCAATAGCGTCAGTGGGCATCTCGCTTGCCACCACCTCGAGTTGAGCGTTGAATACTTAGAGAATCACAATACTTCAAAAATCGAAGTACACATTGAACCACTCTTTTGTTTTGCTCGGTAGCAGTAGTAGTTAGTAGTAGTAGTAGTAGTTAGTAGATGCAGAGGACAGGAAGAGATGGAAACGGATGATCCGCTGTGGCGACCCTTAACGGGAGCAGCCGAAGGTGGTAGTAGTAGTAGTAGCAGTTTACTACTAGTATAGTTTTTACGTTCAATAATTGGATGGTTTGACACAATTTGTTTTAGTGGCGGTTTTTTCGAACGAATTCTTTTTTTTGCCTCTGCCATTATTTAGTCTCAAGATTCAAACCAGTCATGGTGTGTTCTATCCCATTTCCAGTTTTTATGTGCATCATTAGACCATCAGCATGTGGCTTAACTCAGATGTTCTTATTTAGCCTTACTTACCTTACTCCAGGACTCCATAGTCTCCATTTAACTATCCCAAATTTAAGTCACGTTGATGAAAGCTACTTAAATGGCCTAGTTTAACTAGTACACACACATAAGGCCTACTACTGGCTTAATCTAAGCCCTTTCTGTGTCATGAATTTTGAGTCCAATTGTTGTGTGACTGTTGTGAGCAGAACGACAGCAGATCACTGGCTCAAGTTCGTAACAGGAAGTAAGCCCAGTATTGACTGCACATTTTCCATTGAGTAGCTAACATTATATATTATCTGCATAATATCCTGAATGGACGCATAACACTGACATCGTAAGACAGATGCTTTTGCACTGGTTCAACAGGGCTAAAGTTAGTTTGTTCTGAATCGTGTTTTTCAGAAACACTTAAAAAAAACTTCTCGAAATATTGATTTGTTTGAGCCTGTCAAACACGATAGCATCTCTGTTGCATCTGTGCCTCTCCGTCAAAGACGTTTCTGTGAAAGGCTACTTCAAATGAAACCACGTGGGCAATATAGCAAGTGATATAATACAAGAGAGAATAGTGCAGAAAAAACAGTGCAAAGAAAACATTTTATTGTGGGAGTGCAGGATTGCGGAGACGGAGAGATCGAGTCGAGTCAATTCCGTTTACTCGCCACAGAACAACACCGATACAGCACACTCTCTCCTGGCAACCAGCTAACCAACCGCTAGGCTGCTGCAAACATGGCTCCACCCCGGAAACCCCAAGCAGTCCCTACGTCATCACTCTAAAATGTCTGCCTTAAAGGAGCAGCAGCCCCTGGTGAATCTACCCTCAAATGTGTATCACCACATTATAATAAAAAATATATTTAAAACAAAATAAGATGTAAAATATATTTCCGATTTTCTTACCAATAAGAATAATAAAAAAAACAAATGTATAATGTTTTACAAAAGCATATATATGTATATATATATATATGTTTCTATGCAGATGCACAGCACAAAATGTGGATTTGCAGCGCCGAAGTGGTATCTTCCTGAAGTGATGTTTTCTTTCCATAGCGCTCTCATTGGTATTTTGGTGACTCCCCATGCGCTGAAGTAGGAGTAGAGACGCAGTAAGGAGGTGTGTCATTATAAATCAGGAGGTGCGCTGCAATTATGGTGTCAAGGATGGCCACAATTTGCACTGTCTGCCACCCGTCTGTTCCAGCCAGTTCAACAGCACATTGCGTAGGGCCCTGGTCGATTTTTGTGCAATTTTCATCATTGTTAGTTAGTTGGTGGAGGTGCACCCAAATAGACCACGATATCTCCATACAGGCTCCTCTAAAGGCTTAATGAATTATGAATGAAAATATCCATTGTTTCTCCACACGGGAAGTTTACTGATGGATCCATTGAAACTGTAGACTCCAACCCCCTTGGTAATGAAAATAAAAGAATACACCGATGCATAAACCAGGTGTGCAACATTTAGAAAAACTGTTCCCACGTTTTTCAACATAACCTAATGCAAAACATGCAAGTGGCCTTTCATACCCGCTATGCTACACCCTTCATTCTGATTTACGCTGACTAGTTGGTTCACTTTTTACACCATTGTTAAGTCTGCAGACTGAAGCTGGCCGTGTTGAGTCTAGTTAACTGAAGAGAAATATGTGGAGCCCCACTGACACGACTACACCGAGTCGGTCTACCAGAAACCGCTTGATGCAGAATAATGAAACATTCGGTGGCTATTATTTTATAATCAGGGTTTGTGCATTGAAACAACATGTTGTTAAGAGGATTTTCTTAAATATGCAAGTGTCATACACACCTTTATTTGAGAGAAAATTGATCCTCTGAGCTTTGGCTGTCTTTCCTCCTTTCTTTTTTTTTTTTTTTTTTGCTCTATCAGATTGTCACCAAGCTGGATCAGTGCTGTTATTCACAAATGTAATATCTCCAACCATTTATAAATTATAGTTCAGTCACATCAATTCCTTACAAACTATCAAAATTAATTTATTTGTTTGTTTGATAAGCTCTACCATAAAAACTCATATATATGCGGATGATTGTATCCTATTGTTTCTGACTGATTGTTTATTGAAGTGATCTCTGGATCAAGATTTCCTGGTGATCCTGCACCTCCCGCACAAAGACACAAGTTTCTTCTTTGGAGAAACTTCCTCCGTGTGTGGAAAGTTCTGGACTGCGGTCTCTCGCTTCCATCACCAAATAAGCATGGGGCTCATAGCACAGCGGGTGCTCCTTTCAAAGGGAAGGCAAAGAGGAGATCTGATTGGTTTGTTCAACCCCAGCCCCGCCTACACCTGCTGATAATATATTCCACTTGT